>NW_005187647.1:353742-380389 GCF_000239375.1 Pundamilia nyererei | reverse complement strand
TATTAAGTAATCCAAAGTATTCAGAATACGTTACTGTCATTGAGTAACGTAACTGAATACGTTACAGAATACATTTTGGGGCATGTATTCTGTATTCTGTAATGGAATACATTTTAAAAGTAACCTTCCCAACACTGGACCCAGTATATGATAGATAACCATCACTTTTAACTCCCATTTATGCAAACCTGCTCTGAAGTCCCAGGAAAAAATGTAGAGATAGTTTAACAGGTTCCCTTTGCAGGGTTTATCTGGTTAAGGAATCTCTTGAATGTCTTGTAGTTACACACGCAGTGTGGTGTCAGTGATCTGGCATCTTCTGAACTGGACCCACATAGCAAAATTAGTATGGTCCTTATCTGGCCCACACAATCTGCTTACGCATGGCCCACATACCGCAAAGAATGACAGCCCTTTGGTGGCCGAGATCAGGTTTGCTAGAGGTGGCCCACACATGGGCCAGCACAAGGCCAGTTGCAGACACACTGGTGGTCCTGTGCTGGCCCATGTGTGGATTACCTCTGGCAAACCTGATCTGGGCCACCAAAGGGCCATCATTCTTTGCGGTATGTGGGCAATGTGTAAGCTGTGGGCAGCCATGGGCCAGTTGCAGACACACCGCTGGCTCTGTGCTGGCCCATATATCAGCCTAATGTGTACCTTAATCAAGCCATGTAATAACAACATGTGCCAGAACATAATAGTGCAAAAGTGACATGACAAACCTCTGTTCAGAGAGTGAATGGACTCACTCTTTTCTATTCTTCCAGATTACTCAAAGTACACTATACATAATCACACAATTTCTCTAAATTGAGTGCTTCCTAACTACATTCATACACATTCTTGACATGCAGACTGGAGGAGCCAGGGATCGAACCACTAACCTTCTGATCAGTGGGTGACCTGCTCTACCTCCTGAGCTACAGCCACCCACTGGCAAAGATGAGTAAACCGTCACTAGGTTTTGGATAAAGTGTACATTCACAAACCTGTCAAACCTGCATTTGAAACATTGGCTACCATAGCAGTATAGTATTGCAACATGGCATTTGGGTCTTCTAACTAAAATAAGAAAACAGGAACATAAATAGTGCCATCATTGCCAGACATGGCGCACATCTGGTTGACATACACTCTGCTATAACACTGGTCAGTCAGAAGTGCCAGCTTGATGCCAGATCCAGCCCAGACCTGATTTCTTTGGGCCTGGGCCACATAAACCAAACCACAATCGAGCCAGATATGGCATGCCATCACATAGACATTGCCATTGCCTGGCCCATATCTGGATGCCATATATCTTATCATGCCAGAAGTCAACCAGCAGTGCTGGCTTGATACCAGATCCGGGCCAGACCTGCCTGCTATGTGGGGAATCTGTTGTTTTGTTTGGTACTTGTTTGACATCCTAAGTTCCTGAAGCAAATTGTAAATGACAACACTGTTTTAGCTTTTGGAAAATATACTATGAGCTGTCAAAGGAGCTTGCAAAGAAAAGCGTCTGGACTTCTTTAAGTTGCTTGAAGACGTTTCACCTCTCATCCAAGAAGCGTCTTCAGTTCTAAGGTCAAATGGTGGAGAGTCCCAGATTTAAACCTAGGGGGAGTATCCCCCAACAGAGGGACAAAAGGACCCTCTGTGGGGGGATGATCCTCTAATCGCCTGAGCCAAGGTGTGAAACTGGGGTGGGTCCCAGTCAGCCAGGGTTTCGGGTGAGCTTATTGTGAAACCTGGCCTCACCTTATCATGCAAATTCCTGAAGTCAGATGGCCCAGGATGTGAGTGGGCGTTAAGGCGTCTGGGAAGGGATCTCAAAACTGGATTATAGATGGCAGACAGTTGGTGTCGTAAACCACCGCCTCTGTTCAAAGATGGTCGCTCACAGTGGACATAGATGGCTTCTTTCACTCCTCTTTCAAACCATCTGCCCTCTCTGTCCAAAATGTGGACATTGGCATCCTCGAAAGAGTGTCCTTTATCCTTAAAATGCAGATGGACTGCTGAGTCTTGTCCTGTGGATGCCACAGTTGAAGCTCTGCGCATGTAACAAGTCTTGCATGAGTGGATACAAACCCAGCACCATAAAGTGTTTGCGCTCTGATTTTCACCTCTATATGCTCCAAGGTCTTTATGAGTCTTTCCAGATGTAAAAATTCGATTATTACGTTCTGTGACATTCCAGTGTAGCCATATGTTCGGATTATTTCACCTGGGATGTTCTTGGCTACTAAATTAGTCTTTTAAATGAGAGGAAAAATTCAGCTAGTAAAAGTAAGAAGTGCCAAAGATGAAGACTTGGCTGGAGCTCTGAGTGACTTGAGTGAGGTGGAGATGGGGATGTGTGTTGTATGAATGGTTTACGTATTTGCCTAACAAGTGAACAATCCCTTTTTTTCTTTCTTTTTGATGGATTTACAGGCGCAGCTGAAAGAAGCTTCATTAAGAATTTATGTAGATGTGATCGCATCTCAATATGGAACAAAATAATTGTGATTACCATAATCATAATTTACTGTCCTTTAGCAATGCAGAGAAGTTGGGTGAGGTTCAGTATCTGACTGGTAGAAGTGACGGCCAAGCAGCTCGTGAAACTGAGAAAGGTTTACTAGTCGAGGGGGAACAAAGGGTTAGGGCTTCACAATCTTCTAGACTTTGGAGACTCTGAAGGGGTGAATAAAAGAAGTGATGTATGAAAGCTGGAGTTGTGTCAATTTGAGAAAAGAACTGAGTTGAGTATAATCACATGGTTGATGCCTGCAAGCTTCAGGGATGAGAGACACCAACTCGTAATAATTTAGAAACGAGCTCCTTGTTCCACGTGAACAGAAACCAGCTGTTACTTTGAGCTCCTCGGTCTGACTGAGCGTTACCTCGGCTGAACATCAGGTGTGATCAGGATGTTTTATCAGAAAGGATGTCGGACGTGAGCCGACATTGCCTGTTTTAAATGAGCTCTGCAGTGGCGGCAAACAGCCTGCCTGCCCGCAGCAGTAGAGGTCAGGGTCTCTGGTCTTCACTCAGCCCCCTCCTCCTCCTTTATCCCCCCACAGTGACTCTTTTCAGGCGAAACCATTTCCAAGCTGTTCTGCTCTGCAGCCAGCACTGCAGCTCAGCTCTTTGTGTGCTGGGGGGAAGGGAGCTGAGCAGGCGGAGAAACAGCCGGGAACAGTCACCTCCACAACTGTTCGCTCTCCATTTTGGAAAGGTTACCTCGTCAGAGATACACAATTCTCAGTACGACTCGAATGTGTAATTACTCTGCTTTGTTTAACCTGTATGCAGTGCCCTCTGCAGCGTCAAGCCTCCTTCTGCTGTCTGACAACAGGAGGAGGTCAGCCTTGTTTTTTTGTCTTGAATGTCTGCAGCAGCGAAGCTATTTAAGGTGAAGGTCTACAGAGAGAGGAAGCTTTTGAGATGTTTCAGAGCGAGCCAGTTGATGCAGCAGAATAACAACCACCTTCTTCTCCTGTGAGGAGATTCAAACACAGCTGAGGATGAAAAGCCACACCAGTTCCTCTCATTAACAACATGGCTGCTTTGACACACACACACACACACACACACACACACACACACACACACACACACACACACACACACACACAAACCTGCTGTGTAAACACAACACAGTTTGTCTGTTTAGACAGCCGGGAGGAAAACCAGAAGTGGGGAAAAAGAACACATTTGACATCCAATGAAAGACACATAACTTCAAATGCAGCCTGAATGAGGCCGGTTTTGATGGAAACATCAGTTCTGGCAGCAAAGAAATGAATTGAAAGCCAACAAAATAAGATTGCCTTGTTTAGACAATAAAAAAATGTCAGTATGACAGAGTACTAGTTTTGGTTACTCACTTATTCACAAGAAGTCCCTGCAGGGAGCAGCAAGGAACACCCAATATTTGATTTGGAAGTTTTTTGCACCAGATGCCCATATTCACACAACACCCAAGGGATTTGTTTCTCCTCCTGGGATTGATCCACGGATCTTTAAAATGGATTGTAATGTTGATGCCTCCACTGGTTCTGCTGCCAGATACTTGTACCACTAAGCATGATTTGGGTCTCAGAGAGGTATGTTGAGGTTTAATTTGTTTGTTATTTTTTGATTTACAAAGATGGTTTAATTCCTAACTATCACCATGGTAACTTTTCCTGCATTTTTAACTGGCCCCAGAAAAGGTTATATTTGAGATTACAGATTAATCAATCACAAACCCACCACCCACAGACCTGTCATTTGTCAGAAAAATCTTGTTGCTATTTCTTAAACTTAAGCTTTGGCTCACTTAATTGTTTTATTCATGTTTTCAGTTAACTGGATTTAATGAAGATTTAAACCTCAGCTAATCATGACATTTACTTGACTTACTTAGCAAGTTCACACGGGAATCTGGACTTTCTGAGGATGGGAGGATGAAGCGCAATCATTCTACAATTGACAGTGCACAAAATGACATCACAGCTCAGCTCAGCTGTAGTTTGTTTTTATTGCCATTCCCCTGTAATTTCACTGATTAATAATTACAACAGAAATTGCCCATGATACATCTAATTACTCGATTTCTTAAAGAACAACAAACAAAAATATCTCAGAAAGTTGATTCTGTTCATCTGAGCATAACATTTTCATTGGGAGAAACATTCCGTCACTCAACCAAGCGACTGCAGGCTTCCCCAACCTTCTAAACAGTATATTTGCATTGTGAAGTTAGTTTCTTGATCATTAATATGCAAATTGCCATGACGATTGATCAGCAACCATTGATCAACAACTACTGACCAAAGACCGTTGATCAATGGTCATGAGTACCATTCACAGAGAGTTGAAGAATGGCTGCAGAATGGCAGCATTGTAAGATAGTGAAAGATGTACCCTTAGGCTCCCTATTTGATTCAGGGATTGTTGTTCCCTTTTCACGTAAATGGCCTCCTTGACTCCCCACTCAAACCAGCGTTCCTCCCTGTCCAAGATGTGTACATCCTCATCATTGAAAGAGTGTCCACTGGCCTGTAGGTGTAAATTGACTGTGGAGTCCTGGCTGGACGAATTAACTCTTCTGTGTTGTGCCAACCGCTTAGCCAGAGGTTGTTTGGTTTCCTAACGTATAAATCACGGCAATCCTCCTGGCACTCAACAGCGTACATTATATTACTATTTTTATTTATATTGCCTGGAGACTGGATCCTTGGGGTGGACCACTTTATTATCTATTATTTATAAATTGGTCCACCGTAACAGAGTAATATACCATACGCTGTTAAGTGCCAGGAGAATTGCTGTGATTTTTACATTGGGGGAAACTAAACAACCTCTGGCTAAGCAGATAAAACTGTACAATGAAAATATAGGGCTGTTCTATTCTATTCTATTCTATTCTAAATCGAGGACGGGACCTAAGGGTATATCTTTCACCATCTTACAATGCTGTCATTGCAGCCAATCCTCTCCGTGAATGGTACTCATGGCCATGGTTTTTGATCAATGGCTACTGACAAATGGTTGATCAATAGTCATGACAATTAGAATATTAATGATCAAAAAACTGACCCCCTCAGCCCATTGTTCATGAGTGGTGCTAGTATCAGTCATTGTGCAAAGATACTGTTTATAAGGTTGGGGAGCTCAGACTGAAGAAGTCACTTGGATGATAACGAAATATTTCTCCCACTGAAACGCTATGTTCAGATGAACAGAATCAACTTTTCGTGATATCCTTACCTGGATGGTTGAGCATGCGCCAAGACATACAAAACTATAACAGTTGTCTTTAGATCTAAAAAACACCTAGGTCCCTTTAGTCTTCATGGCCAATATTAGCTGATTTCTAACTATCAGAGATGTATATGATCTGTTTTATAATGTCTAACATTAAGTTCATTAAGTTGAGCACCAATCGTCACTACATGACTGAAACATAAACTGTCTTTGAATAAAGCACATATACATGCACACAGCTTATGCTGCGTATTAAACAAAACAAAACAAAAAACAGGTCAGATGTCAGAATTACTTTATTTTTATTCTGTAGATTCCCAAAACTTAACAGACAGCTGGTGTTTATAATAGAGTTGAATAAATATTAAAAACATATTTTGATAATTTCTGGAGGATCTCCATGTATAGCATCAACATGTTGGTCCAGGTATCTCTGCTCCTAGTGATAAAGCTTGCAATTTCCACCTGAACTAAAATACTTTAATGTTAATTTTAAAACAAGTATAGCACATTTCTACATCAGGGAACAAAGATGAGTGAAATATTAATTTCCAAATATACAGAAAGCTATTCTATGAGAGCTAAATAAAACTGTCCATATATTAAGCTTAACTTAGTTAAACTTACTTGCTCAGGAAAAAATAAAACACTGAAATAAATTGATCCTTAACCATTGGAAATCATTAAAGTGAAATATATCTCGTGGTTAACTTCCACTGAGCTGCAAAAGCCAGCAGTGTTTTGTAAATTATGTTGTTCTCGCCAGGTATCATGAGTTTCAACTACCTGGTCAGCTAAGAGCTGGAGAGGTGAGTTGTAAGACCAGCAGGAACACAGATCTCTGAAAATTAGGCACCTAGAAACATTTTACAAATGAAGATAGAGTATTATGCTAAAGGCTAGCAGTTTCATTTCTCCTTCTAGTCTTCTGTGCTAAAGGCTAGCTGTTTCCATTTCCCTGATTTTATGCTTTGGCTAGCAGTTTACATCTATTTCCAGTCTTTATGCGAAAGGCTAACAGTTTCTGCTTTTAGTTTTCAGTGCTAAAGGATAGTAATTTGAGTATCCCAGTCATTATGCTAAAGATTAGCAGTTTTCCCTTTGTTTTGAAACCCTTGGTGACGCTGTATTGTGAGGTTCATGCAGTCGGTGTCATTGCTGCTGTCAGATGAGCATGCAGTTATTTCCTCCATTCGCTGTGTTACATCACTGCAGCTGTTTTATTGCAGATTCAGCACTAGTGCCTCACTGCAGACATGCACCACCATCAATGATTCATGACCAAAACGGCAGCAGATGGGAAGATTGATGAACTTTAATGTCCTCCTTCAGGTTGTTATTTTAAATGATGGTGGACATTTTGGGTGTTTGTGGAAATGCAGCTGCTCCCTGAGGCAGTACAGTATGTTTGACACTAAAGGATGATGTCCTTATTTTTGAGGTAAATCTAAATTGGCACCGTGGACTTTATCAAACTGAAAGAGGACAGCATTGTTTTTGGCTATTTTGAGCAGCAGATTAAACTAAATTTTACAGTTTTCTTTTAGGCAAAATTAAACTGCTGTCTGTGTGTTTTCATGGTGAAGAAGGAGCAGGTCAAACAGTGCAAAAGTGTGGCTCACTGTAGAAGTGAGCAGTAGCAGATGAGACTTCAGGCTTTGAATCAACCACTTTGTACAGCCGGCTCTCTGCACTGACAGAAACCATTTTGAATAAAATCTTTCTGGTAACTAAATTTTCCACTTTCTTCTCATTATTAGAGAGGAGGAATACACAGGAGGAGCCAACTACATATTTTTTTGTCATTATTAAAAGGGAAATGGACCCAAGATGCAGACTTAAAACAAACTTGATGAAAAGAAAACTGACCTTTATTTAAACAGCAGCAAACCCCCATGTAGATGAAAACTGAGGTTCAAAACTCCAACCTATGGCAGAGAGCCACAAGACAACCAGTACCCAACAGGAAAACCAGGCAAAGAACTAAGAAACTCCAAGAACTTAAATACACACATGAGGTAATCAGGGAGTCAGTCAGTCGCAAAACGTAGGCCACATCCTTCGAGAAGGCCGGAAGTACGAGGCTGTGAAATGGGATGGTCTAGCCATCAGATCTGCGCTGTCTCGGTGGAGTTTAACAAACTCAGCCATCTGCTCCTTGCTATCTAAAATATAACAGGACACTGGCATAAATTCTCGACCGTCGCACATTTCTGTTTAATCAGTTTTCTGTTTGACGTTTATTCAGCTGTGTGAAAATCCCGGAGGAACCCACCTGATGGATTAATAAAGTTTTATTTAATCTAATCTAATAACTTTGATCTCAGCCAAACCGATTTACTCCGGAACAAATAAAACACTGAAAAAAGCCAAACAATAACATTTTTAAGTTATCCGAGTGACTTATATATCGTGTTTAACCTGAATAGCGAAAGACGGCGGGGGTCTGAAAACGATGAAGCCGGGAGTCTGCTGCTCTCGCCAGCTCGAGTGACCATTGAGCCCCCGGTTAGATATCGAGCGAGTGGGTAACAGACGTCTCCGAAAACGTTGGAGCGCTTTTGAAAATATGTAGTGTTTTGATTAACCAAGCAGATATTTGAAGTTTACACAGCTACTTTCTCGCCTGAAAATAGGTTAAAAGTTTATTTTGTGACCGAGAAAGATTAATAAGGGTAATATTAAAACTTAGTAGCTAGCACCATTGTTGGAAATTGGAATTGGCTGGGCCGCGTTATTAATTTTGGGATATGGTGGGCCACGAAGGACACACCCGACCAATCCTTCAAATTCGTGGAAATGAAGGACGCATTTGTCGGCCGCATTTAAAGGAGTCGACAAATTGGGACAGCCTTCGTCGCCTGGCTGTGACGTAATCGGCCTTCAAATGCGGCCTCTGAAGGATGCAGCCTACGTTTTGGGACACAGCTAGAGAGAACAGCTGAGGAAAATAAGACACAAGTGAACAGAATCAAACTAACAAGACAGAGGGGAAGAAAAACTAAACACACTCACTATGTATTAATAGATCTCTTTGCATTGAATCATATCTGTTATTAACCTCTGTCTCTCTTCCACAGCATGTCTTTTATCCTGTCTTCCTTCTCTCACCCCAACCGGTCGCAGCAGATGGCCGCCCCTCCCAGAGCCTGGTTGTGCCGGAGGTTTCTTCCTGTTAAAAGGGAGTTTTTCCTTCCCACTGTCGCCAAAGTGCTTGCTCATAGGGGGTCATATGATTGTTGGGTTTTTCTCTGTATCTATGAAGCGCCTTGAGGCGACTTATGTTGTGATTTGGCGCTATATAAATAAAATCGAATTGAATTGAAGACACAAGAGACACAGGCTATCAATAATAATGCATAATGTTAGCAATTAGCAACAGTGAAATCACTCAGTCTAAGACTTCATAATGGGACTTCACTAATCATTCGACAATGCCACATTGGCTATATCTGTATTTTATGCCCTTTGTGGTCTGGGTAGGGTTGTGTGCTTTTCCGACAATATATTTAACTGACTAGTTTTTCTGATGTGCAGAGGTAAAAGAACCAAAGTTGGTCTGGCACATTCCTGATGAGACTGACTGCCTGTTCACAGGAAATATTAGCTGTAAGAATTCAGTTCCTTTTCCTGAGCTAACACTCACTAGCCATATAAACTGTGTGGGTTAGGTTCAGTTAGAGGTAAGGAATAGACTAATGCAATATCAGAAATTGACTCACAGAATCTCAAACTTTGATCAACTGTATCACACAGAAGTCCACAATATTCATCAGATAATCTATTTAAAATGCTTCTTAAGGCACCAGCAGCACAAACACAATGATAGGTCATATCTACCAACTTCTGTTTTTCCTGGAAATCTCCTGGCTGTCACTATCCAAACGCAGCCAAACGCAGTATCCTGAATTAATGGCTATCCTACAAAAATATTAACTGTTCTCCATAGTTTCACCACCTATTAGCCAGAACAGTCATGCCCCTTACATTAAGCCTTACCAAATGAAAATGGATAAGATTCACCTGAGATTTTTTTACTAAGGGAGAAACTATCCAAAACCAGGTGTAACTGTGTTGAACATGGGACTCTGTAGGGACTGACTCACCTTTGGAGCCAGCCTTTAGTGGCTGTTAGAGGAACGACACTTTTTTGAACAATTATTTAACACAATAAAAACACGGACTGAGGTTTTTTACCCAGAGAGGATTTGGGTTTAGTAAACTTTTATTCCATAATTGATTACAGTTAAACTGTGTGGAAATTTCTAAAGCAAGATGAAGTCACTGAGTTATTGTGGTTTGTTAACAGCCAGCTCCAGTTATACTGGGTCAGCTGGTTTTAATGGCCCAGGTCGAGAATATTTGGCGGTTCTTCTGGCTCCACCTCCTGATTGGTGTCCTGCAGGAAAGAGAGAAGATGTTTAGAACAGGTAAACCACAAAGTGTAGAAAGTTGTGGTGAACAGGACAGATTTTTTTTATTGTAATCTGCTGGAGGGTCATGGAAGAGCAGATGCTCTGGCTGTGGTTACTGTAGCTGCACAGATGTGCAAAGATATCTGCTAGAAGGTTGTATGGCTGGTGGTTGCACACATTGCAAGATTAGCAGTAAGGAGACCCTGGTTCAAATCCTGCTGATTCCTTTCAATTTAATTTTTTTCTGAATGTTTTAAGACTATATTATAAATTCTGGCTCCACCAAAGATGTGCCTCTTATTAAGCCGCACTTTACTAAAACCACTAAATGAAGCATTATCATTATCCATTATCATGGATCTGTAATTTCATGTATTAATTTGGTGATGCGGTGAAATTGCCGAAACTAAAAAATATAGCCAGAGTCCGCCCTATTCTCTCTCGGGCCAACACGGAGATGCTGATGCATGCTTTTATTACCAGTCGCATTGATTACTGTAATGCCCTGCTCTCTGGTCTTCCTAAGAAGAATATTTCAACTTTACAACTCTTGCAAAACTTGGCAGCTCGTGTGCTGACGAAGACCAGAGGGCGGGCCCACATTACACCGGTTTTAGAATCGCTGCACTGGCTCCCCGTGTGTTTCAGGATCGATTTTAAAGTTCTTTTATTGGTTTTTAAATGTCTTAATGGTCTTGGGCCTTCTTATCTCTCAGATCTGCTTTTACCATACGAACCCTCGCG
Organism: Pundamilia nyererei; assembly: GCF_000239375.1. Lineage (NCBI taxonomy): Eukaryota > Metazoa > Chordata > Actinopteri > Cichliformes > Cichlidae > Pundamilia > Pundamilia nyererei. The sequence continues at coordinate 369,506 of NW_005187647.1, read as the reverse complement.
GACCCTGAGGTCCTCTGGTACTGGCCTCTTGATTGTCCCTAAAGTCAGGACACATACTCACGGAGAGGCAGCTTTTCAGTGGTATGGTCCTCGTCTGTGGAACAGCCTGCCGGAGGAGCTCAGGGCCGCAGAGAACGTACATGTTTTTAAGAACAGGCTCAAGACCCACCTTTTTAATTTAGCTTTTACTTAGCGTTTATTTATTTTTTATGCTTATTTATTCTATCCTGTTATTCTATTATTAATTTAGGATTTACCTAATATTTCTTGATTTTATTCTTATTCATTTTTTAATCTTCTTATTCTATTTATATTTATATTTATATTGTATCCTGTTCTTATTTATTTTATCATTTTACCCTGTATACATCGTATTGCGTCATATCTCCAGTGTTTCCTCGGAGGGCGCTCTCTGCACCGGGGCTGTGATTGACCGTGGCTGCTGGGTCTCTGTGGTCCTCTCAGCCTGGTTGGGGGGCTCCTTGGCCTCCCTCCTGCTGTGTGCCCAGCCCGGAGGCTGCGGTCTGTGACCGGCTCCCGGTGCAGACGGCTCTCTGTTATAATGTTTCCTCACTTGGCTCATGCGAGCCCAGCCCAATTTTTACTCTTTAAGTGTGCGCGTGTGTGTATGTGTGTGTGGGTGGGGGTGGGGGGATATATGTGTATTGAGAGTGTGGGGAGTGAGTTGGAGGGTGGGGTGGGCTGCTTTTAACTATGTAAAGCACTTTGTGCTACATTTTTTCTGTATGAAAAGTGCTTTATAAATAAAGATTGATTGATTGATTGATTGATTGATGATAACTGGAATGTTAGGTTTTGATGAACCAGCTAGTAGAGAGAAAAGTCTGGCTGTGTGGAACCTTTATCATACCAAACCCCTCTAGTCGCACATAAAGCACCAACTACAGCTTGGTTGGATTTAGGCGCCACACCAGGTTTATGGTGAAATCGTTGAGTGCACAGTGAAAATTGTCAGAACAAGACTGCTACATATAACCACCATGCTGGAAGCTGTCGGGACATGCTGTGGAAGATGATGTCAAAGGGGATACTGGGCAAATTATATTTATTTATTTTGGGGAGGGGGGGTAGTTTAATTTGCCAACTTGTGAATTTGAATTTGATAAAATAATACCGTGTATGGTTTCAGATGAAGTTTGAGAAGAAATGTTTTTGTTTCAAGTCAGGACTGAAAACTCAGAACAATCAATAACTTCACATGGTTGCATATTTACACTGAGGTGTTTCGTCATTTCCCATAAAAGATCCTTTTACTATTAAACTTAATAAATCATTGCCCCTTCTGAGCTTTGAAGCTTTTTAATAATTAACACATTTCACCTACAGCAATAAATCTGACAGCTGACTGCAGCAAACCACATGTTTACATTAAAAGTAATATTCTAAAATTATCTTTGTTCATTTATGTTTTTTTAAGCCTGTCTTGTATGGCAGCTTTTACAGTTATAATCAGAATGTGACTGTTGTGCCAAAAACATTTGCTTTTCCAAGATGAGCTCTATAGACTCTCTATAGGATCCTCTTGTTTGAGGCTTTCTTTTTCTACTTTTTACTTCTTTACTTATTTCTATTATTATTCACGAGTGCATGTGTAATATGGGAATGCCAAAGGTGACAAGGCGAAAGAAAAGGAGTAAAGAAGGAGGGAGAACACAGGGGAAAACATAAGAATAAGAGGACAGAGCACACGTGGAAAACACACAACACATACAAAAAAAACCCAAATCACACCTGAAAAAACAAAAACATGGATACACAAACCAGCAATCTACATGTGTGTGTATTGACAATGACAGTGAGAAATTACAATAATGCCCCCAGGAGCCAGAAGCGGACAGAGAAACACCCCGGAGACCCCTAGAGTACTGAAGACCCCAGGTCACACGTCTCGATGACAACTGTGTGCCCCTCCCAGCAGAAGGAGGAGGGAGGCCAGAGATGGAGCCCTCAAGGCCAAAGGGCAACAGCCCCATAGTACCAGACACCGACAATGCTGCCATGAACTGAGAACAGGGCTCCAGATGCAAGAAACTGCCCAACAACCACCAGAACCACCACCGCCACCATGAACCAACAGTCGAGACCCACCCTGGGTAGGGTGCAGGAAATGGGTGTAGGAAGACCTGCCCCGACTTGCCCACGTTGGGAGTGATATGCTGGGTGTGTCAGATTCTATATGTGTGAGTGATATGTTGTTTGAGGGGTGTGTGTGTGTGTGCGCTGTCATGATACTTAAGACCGGAATGAGAAAGCCAGTTAAGCATCTGGCTTGGTAAACCCACACCCCATCGCAGGGCGGGGGAGGCAGATCTGGGACCGTAAGGACAGCACCCCAGAGCACCATGGCAACCAAGGTCTACATCCACCGCAAAGGATAGTCTCCCTCACCTGAAAACCCCACCCCTTCCACTCCTTTACCTTTTCTAGAACTTGCCTGATTTTGGTGGATACGAGAAAGCTAATGCCCAGAACAGTGGGATCAGACTGTGTGCCCCACACACTATTTACAGCAATGAGAGTGAGGCTGATGTGAATTATCTCCTGCTGTGTGTAATGTGTGAGAGAACGAGAAAATGCTGCCCAGAAGACTGTCCAATTTCACCCTGCCACTCAGGAAATTATGAATCTATATGGAGTCACTTGGGACACTCTTTTCCTTTTTTAAATTAACCTTTACAACAAAAATGTGAAAGAAATCTCAAACATGCTTCATTTCATTAAACCCAAACTCCTGAAATAATCACACAAAGTCTGGAAGTGTAATGACACAAATGGGTGCCACACCTTGATTGAGTGTGCTTAGTTAAGTCTGTTGGAGGGCTTCATAATATAATGGCAGTTGCTATGCACTCAATGTGGCAGAACTTCCACATGAATGCACAAATGGAGTGAAAGTGTGTATGGAGAGGGTGTAGAGCACAGACAGGAATTGTGTAAAAACATTTAATTAACAAGTATTTTTAATTACAGCACTGTGCAAGAGTGTGGACCGACCCCCATGTTTTAAAACTTTGCTGGTAAAATAGGAAATGAGTGAAATGCTTCAAACATGTACAAACATGAATGTAAATACGGTACACAAGGCACAAACAGATTCTGTACAACTATAATGAGTTTGAAGTCAATATTTGCTATGACCACCTTAATTATTTAACATCTTATGCAAGCTTTTTTGTAATTTGTTTAGTTAGTCTTCAGGACTAGTTCTCCAGGCTTCTTGAAGGATGTTCTTGGCTGCCTTTTGTTTCTTTCTCTGTCAAGATGATCCCACACTGCTTCAATAACATTGAGGTCTGGGCTCTGGGGAGGCCAACCAATTAAGTGCTAATTTAAAATTTAAAATTGGTTCTTTGCTAAGTTGTCTGTTACGTATAGACGTATAGACAATACTGATTCATCCCTTCAGTTAGGCGCTTTTGCACTGCTTGAATGATTTATAGGTCAGTGTAAATTGGTTCAACACACAAAAAAACAAGTGGTCAAGTACAAGGACTGGACTGAAAATGAGTAAAAAAGCAGCCAATGTCCAAAGAAGAACTCTGAAAGGCCTCCAGAAACCTGGAGAACTATTGCTCAGCTCATATTAATAAAGGTCTGGCTCATTTAAATCAAAATATAAAGAAATGAGAGGTGCCTAAAAAACAAAGTGGAGTCTAACATAACATTTCTTCCACATTGGGTCCCTGGGATTGCAGATCAGACTCACTGGGCAACTAAAACAGCTAATTTATTTCTATTAATTTGAATTTAGATATTTCATATGCTCCTTGCTTCACGCATAATAATTCGGTAGTTTCATATTTTAACTTAATAATTTAAATTTGCAGAATAACGAGTAGATAAAGCTTTAATATATTTACACCTGCTGTGTAAAACAAGCCAGTGGTGGATGGTAGCAGGTGCTTTCTTTCACAATGAAACTATCCAGAGCCAGCGGCTGGTCAGTGAGCTTTTTTAAACTTCTCCTCGTACCCCTGTTTATTTTAAACGATTATTTAAAAGAAAAGAAAATGTTATATATTCTAACTGGATGCCCAAATGATGATGACACCAAATGTGATCCTGTTAATTAACTGACATGAGATTTTTTCTTTAGTTGGAGATTATCTGTGGCTATGACCAATGCTAAGCTACTCTGTTGCTGTCTGTATAGTCTTACACCATAACATTTAACTGAGACATGACACTGTTTCTAATCTTCTGATCTAACCCTCAGCAAACTTTTTTTTTAAATGTCAGTGAGACCTTGAAGGCTGATTGTGGTCTCAGGCATTAATGTGATTCTGGAGGTCACACAGCTGAAAACAAGCTGAAGCTCCTCTGATAGAGAAGGAATGTGTAAGCTGCAAAGTGAAGAGAACTAAGTGTCCTTCACAAGAACTCCGACAGCATAAACACGTTTAGATAATCTACTTTTTAGTGAACACATGGACATTCTAATAATGACGGATTGAATTTATATAGCGCTTTTTGAGACCTCAAAGCGCTTTACAATTCCACTATTCATTCACTCTCACACTCACACACTGGTGGAGGCAAGCTACAGTTGTAGCCACAGCTGCCCTGGGGCAGACTGACAGAAGCGAGGCTGTCATATCGCGCCATCGGCCCCGATGCAGGTAACATGAGCATTGGCCCCCTCTGGCCATCACCAGCAGGCGGTAGGTGAAGTGTCTTGCCCAAGCACACAACAACCAAGACTGTCCAAGCTGGGGCTCGAAACGGCAACCTTCTGATTACAAGACGAACGGCCAACTCTTGAGCCATGATCGCCCATTCTCTGAGTTATTTCTCAAGCAGCAAGAAATAATGTGTGCTGTTGGATTGTTATGCAGTGTTTCAGTGTTTTATGAAATCATGCAGGAAGATGGCAGAATCTGGAGAAAAAGGAGAAAGCTACATATCATCAGGCTCCAATTACATCGTTTAGTTCTTAAATTTTAAAGAAGGAGCCAAATTGTGTGCTGACAAATACTGTGTTTCTCAGTTCTTTATCAGGATTTTTATTAGGATGAACACACGCTTGCTTTTATCCTGAACAATTAAACAAGTATCAGTAACTATACTGATATTGTCCAGGGATATTGTCCACATGTTCTGTGTGGCATTTAATTTCATTTGTGAGCTGCCATTTAAACACAAGCTTTTTCCCCCCTTTTATTTAAAATCGACATGCCTTCCAAATACAGAGAAGTGGCAAACGGTGGTCTGACCTTTCTCCTTTTCTCCTGAAAGTTCTGATATTATGAATAAAAATATTAAAGTATCAATAAATATATACTTTCTCTATATTTTTATCTTATGTATATTTACATAATGATAAATATTCTATAGAAATACACACTCAAAAATATTAAGGGAACAATCCTTTATCACAGCATAACACAAACTCAGTTAAACCTGAGGGATATTGATCAGGCCAGTTAGAAACACAAACCATTACGAATCTATTTTAGGTGCTTTGGTGCAAATGAAAGTGACAGCAGGTGCACCGGAGAGGCAACAACAAGCCAAATCCCACAAAAGGAATGGTTTAGCAGGTGGTGGTCACAGACCATTGTTCTCTCCTTATCTCTGCTGACTGATTTTCCTCTCATTTTGCCTTCTAGTGTCCTTAGCACTGCGTGTAACATGAGATGATACCTGCATCCCATTCGGGTTTCACAGCTATTCCAGCTCCTGTAGGACATCCATATGCGCTATTGCGAAACGGTTGCTGTGCCATTTGCTGTGTTTTCCAGTAAAGCCTCAAAAGTGTGAAGATACCAGGAGAGAGACTGTTACATGATGATAGCTCGAAAGGGCCATAGAAGGGCCTCAAACCTGCAATATGACCAGTATCTGCTCCTTTGTGCCCTACAGCCCTACTCGTGTGCATGTTTTTGACCAACACCTCCGAAACAGGCTCCATGAGCATGGCATTAGGGCCTGACTCCCTTAGTGAGATCTGTGCTCACAGACTAGCATCCTGCTGCACCATTTGCATTCACCTGAGTACACCAGAACTGGCAGCGCCGCCACTGGCACCCTGTTCTCTTCACAGATGAGAGCAGCTTCACACTGAGCACGTGTGACAGGTGTGAAATAGTCTGGAGACGCCATGGCATCTGTTACAGAGTTTTATGGATAATATGAGACTCAAAAAAATCTTAGCACTGTACAAACATAAGAAAACGCAATTGAATCAGTCTTGTAAACATCCCAGTGGTCCATGTCTACTGTGGAGAAGAGAGGACATACTGATTATGAATATACTGTGGGAATAAACAAGAGGGCTCATCTCACGCAACACCATCCTAAAATAATATACATTAAATCAGCTGAACCAACTAAAAATGGTAAATGGCCTGTATTTATATAGCGCTTTTACTAGTCCCTAAGGACCCCAAAGCGCTTTACATATCCAGTCATCCACCCATTCACACACTGGTGATGGCAAACTACATTGTAGCCACAGCCACCCTGGGGCGCACTGACAGAGGCGAGGCTGCCGGACACTGGCGCCACCGGGCCCTCTGACCACCACCAGTAGGCAACGGGTGAAGTGTCTTGCCCAAGGACACAACGACCGAGACTGTCTGAGCCGGGGCTCGAACCGGCAACCTTCCGATTACAAGGCGAACTCCCAACTCTTGAGCCACGATCGCACTTCAAGTGTTGGACACACTCAGCTTGACAAAGCTTCCTTCTAATTCAGAGCAAGCTAATGCCTCAGTCATGAGTAAAAATAGGACCTCAACCTCCTTGCATCCACAAATAAACAATGAATAAATATATTGGTAGTGCCTGATGATTGTATTGAATTTTCTTTCCCATTCTGTGACTGACTACAACTTGCGATGACTACATGGTTGCCCAGAGCTTGAGGGTGTTGCACAGTCACGCCCACGATTGCACAGGTCGCCTGATAGGAGGCAACCTTTCTGAAACAATTGCAGTCTGACTTGGACAGACTGCAAACACCCTCAGAAAGAGATCATCAGCAGTTTGCAAATACTGACATACTGACAAGCAGCCTACAGGAACAAAGCAAGGACTCAGAATATGGAATTAATTGAATTCTATTATGCCAGCCAACCCACTAAGAGAGGTTATATTAATGAGCAGCAGACCAACATCGACAATGATCAACAAGCACTTGGTAGCTCTGTGCTACGATATCAATAAAGGAAAGCTACTACTGAAGCTGAAGATCAGTATAGACACAATGAGTACGGATATAATGAGGTGACCCTGGTACAAGATGTCAGTGTAACTGAATTATATGATGCCCAACCACCTGCAATCACTGCAGCCACTGAGCCGAGGATAAAGATTGTGCCTAGACTCGATGTTGCAAGATATAAAGATAAAATTACTCTCCATCAACACTATTATTATCACTGAGACAAGCAAGTCCACACTGATCTTCTTAGGCCTCAAACCCCTAAGCTAGCTCATCACAAAGACTGGATGCAGATTAAATTACTGGATGGACAGCAGCCTCCTAACCTCCAGCTGACAGCCACCTCGTCCCTCTCCTCGTCTCCTCTGCACCCAACTAAGAGCCAGCCGGCCGCCAGTAGCATCGAGTGTGTTCAAAGCCTGAATACAAGCCAGTAACTGAATCTGGAGAGCTGATTTTTATTTTTCACATCAACATTTTGGTTGTTAGCTTAGAGGAAATTGTAAATATTTATCCATACGAATTGAGCACCTGGCAGTAGTTAAATAGGAGTGAGAAGACTCTTTTTGGTAATAATCTTTTCTCTTGTTTATTATTTAAGAACACGGTTTAGATATTTGCCATTTGTTTTCTTTCTGTTAGGGAACAACAGGGATCATTAGAGGTTTTTGTGCTGCTGCTCTATCCAGCTGCGAGAAGAACAACACAAATCCTTGCTTCCAATCGTCTTCCTCACCAATGCCAGATCCCTCACAAATAAAATGGAGGGGCTATAATTAGAGATTTATTTAACCGCTTTGTCCGGGAGTGTTGTCTACTGATTGTAACTGAATCCTGGCTCCATCCAGATTTCCACGATGTCTTGGTAGAGTTACTGGGCCAGACATTACACCGCCAGGACCGCAACAAAGATCTGGTTAGGGAAGGGCCAGCAGGCTCTGTGCTTATCTGCTCCAGGATTGGTGCCGTAACAGTAGAATTACAGATGGTCACTGCTTAGAGGCCATGTCTATTCAGGGCAGGCACTTTGATCTACCTCGCAAGCTAACGGTAGCCATAGAACATTTACATGTCCCCCAATGCTAATGTTAGCTCAGCACCCAACCACCTTCAACTTATCATCAGTAAACAGCAGACAGAGCCTCGGAGGGCGTCGATATTGTTGCTGGGACTTTAACAAGGTATCTCTGAAGTCTGTATTCCCTAAATTCTTCCAACATGTTAACTGTAACTGTACCAGGGGGATCAGGACACTGGACCATGTGTACAGCAACATCAAACAGGCCTACAGGGTAACACCCCTCCCCCACCTAGGACAATCTGACCATCTCTTCTCTGCTCCTCATTCCTGCCCACACCCCCCTCAGGAAACAGCTCACTCCAAACACCCGGGTCATTAAAAACTGGCCAGATGATGAGCTTCTCTGAATACAGGGCTGTTTTGATCTGACAGAGTTGTAAAACATCAAACACCAGGATCTGGAGACCTTCACTCAGTCAGTCCTTTTCTACATTAAGTGCTGTGTAGAGAATGTAACAGTAACCAAAACCATCCGTGGTTTTCCTAACCGAAAACTTTGGATGATAAGTGAAGTACAGGCTCTGATCAGAACTCATAACTCTGCCTTCAGGCTGAGGGACTGTTCTCTGTACAACACTGCCAGAGCCAACCTGAGGAGGGGCATCAAACAGGCAAATGAGGCATACAGGATGGGGAGGCTTCCTCACTGATAACAACCCCCGCCAGATGTGGAGAACTCTCACCAACTACAAAGGCCAGAACCCTCCCACCCCCGACAGCAGGTTCAAACTTGCTGTCAGGGGCTAACCTCAAAGCCTTCTTTGTTCGGTTTCAGACCACCCCTCCCCCACACACAGTCCACAGAGGATGCCATCACCCTTCACAGAGCGCTGAGCCATCTGGAGAACAGGAAGAACTACATGAGGATGCTCTTTGTGGACTACAGCTCAGCAATCAACACCATAATCTCAGACATCCTCACCACCAAACTGGACCACCTTCAGAACCCCCCGTCACTTGCTCCTGGATCAAAGACTACCTACCTCCCCCCTGACTGTCACTCAGCACCGGATCCCCACAGGGCTTTGTTCTCAGCACCACCGTGGTTAGACTCATCTCTGATGGAGATGAGACAGCATACAGGGTGGAAGTAGAGAACTTGTCCAACTGTTGCTCAGAAAACAACCTGAAGCTGAATGTCCTTAAAACAGAAGAACTCATAATAGACTTCAGGAGGCACAGACAGGTCCACTCCCCTCTCATTAAAAATGGACAATGGGTGGAATCTGTCTCCAACTTCAGGTTTCTGGGCACCCACACCTCTTCCAATTTCACCTGGACCCACAACACCAATGTCCTGGTAAAAAAGGAACAACGGCAGCTGCACTTCCTCCTTTTCCTAAAGAATAACCTTGACCAGAAGCTGCTGGTGGCCTTCTACAGCTCCTCAGTGGAGAGCATACTCTCCTACTGCCTTGGTGTTGAGTATGCAGGAGCCACTACTGAGAAGAGGACAGCTGTGCAGTGTGTAACTAACACCACCCAAAAAAATCATTGGCTGCCCTCTGCCATCGCCAGATCCTCCTGTCTCAGGAAAACCAGAGCCATCATAGGTGACCCCTTGCACCCCGCTCACCACCTGTTTGATCTGCTGCCCTCTGGTTGGCACCTCTGGTCAGTCCTAGGGATGGGTACCGGCTCTGACATAAACGGTAGTAACCAGACCAAAAAGCAGCGCACATTTCGGTGCTTTTTTTCCCCCTGAGATGTCATGCACTTTGGATTCCAGCCAATCATTTTACCTTTGCGAGCGTAGTAGGCGGGCCCAGGTACGTACGTTCTTTTAGAGCAGAGCTACAGATTAAAAATACCCAAAGTGAAGCGGTCAAAAGTCTGGCTGTACTTCACAGGAGGTAACTCCTCGAATCTGATGAAACACCTGGCGACGTATAGCATTTTGTTAAAAGCCGAGAAATGCGCCGTATTTGATAGCTTGCTGCGAGACCTCACATCGTGCACATCTACTGCGCGTGGGTTGCCTGTTATATGACCCTGAGTTAGCAACATCCCCCAAAAACCCGAAGAGTAGAGTCCTGGCCCCTAGCCCTGCCAGTGTAGCAGAAACGATGATGGATGATGATGGCAGCAGCAGCCGTTCTTCTCTGTGTCAGTAGCTTAATGTTGTTCGTGTGTAATGTACGTTGAGTAGGCTAACCACGTTATTACATTAATGCAGGTAAGGTGAACTAGCAAACATCGTCGTAGTTACATGCGGCTGTCTTCTTGTTTGATGGCAGATACTCCCTTCACCCTGGCCAAAAAGGCTAAAATGACCAAAGAAAAAGTGAAAAACAGCTAAACATGAGAGGTTTTTGGACAAAGTTTGTGTTTTTTGTCCATTGTTTAAGCACTGCTTCCAGCCAAGAGTGATACCATAAATCCCCTATAGCTGCAGAAAAGGCCAATATTGTTATCTTTTTACAAAAAAACAGCTGAACATGAGAGGTTTTTGGACCAATTTTGTGTTCTCCATTCTTTAAGCACCGGCACCATTTCAAAAGTACCGGTTTGGTACTGGTATCGGATAAAACCTAAACGATACCCATCCCTAGTCAATCCCACACCTCCAGACTCACAAACAGCTCCATCCCCTGGGCCATTAGGACTGTCAATAAACACTATCCCTTCCCATGACACCATGGAGAGTTTCTACCGTGAACAGGTAGCAGTGCTTCTTTTTTCTTTGGGCGTAATGGCATAATGAAGGGTGTGCCTTCAGTGCTTCCCTAAGGAGTGCACATCATAATCTAGATATTAAAATCTTTCTTTTCACCCTTACTGTCAGTTTTAATAACTCAGAGAGGACATGAAGATTGAGATCAGTACAGTCTTGGATTGCTATGAAGTAACACACAGACTAATCATTAATTAGTAACAGCGGATGAGCAGCTGATGTTTATTTTACTCAGCGGTGCTAGAAATTAGAAGCTGTGCAGCAGTGAGGTTGAGAGATGTGCGGTAGCCCTGCAGCAGAATGCTGAGGTACAGCAGTGTGTCTGCATCGATGTTCGTCTGTGGATGCTGGCTGCCTTTTGTTCTTTTGTTGTGTCAAGATGATCCCATTATGCTTTAATAGTGTTAAGCTCTGAGCTCTGGAGAGTCCAATCCATGACTGATAGTGCTCCATTGTGTGTTTTTTCAATCCAGGTATGCTTTTACTGCATTTTAAGTGTGTTTGGGATCATTGTCGTGCTTAAAAAATAAAGTTGCTGCCAGTCCGATTATTTCTAGATGGTATTGCATGTTGGATTAAAATCTGACTTCTTTGAGCGTTTGGTTACCGGGGTGTATGTGAGCAGGTTGTTGAATTTACGTGTGAGGAATTTAATTGAGTGAGTGGCCATGAATACCTGCGCCTATGAAATTATTTAATTTCTTGTGAAATCATTTTCTCTCGTGTGCCACTTTTGACACAAATATAATTCCATGATGCTCCTCTTTTGTTCAGCTGGCACTGTATATTTATGTGTTACTACAGGCTACAGTAATAGAGTGCAACATTAAATCTCCCATCACCCTCCTCTTCCTCTGCCAGCTGCAGCTGTAGGGCCTAAAACTTATTTTGGTTAAAACCTCCCACCTTTCCCTCAAGTGCACACAGACACATGGAGTCAGGCCTCTTATCTCTGAGAAGAGGCAGGCAAGAGGCTGCACATCCCAGGAAACAGGGGAGATGTTGAAGAAGGCTGTCTAATATGAGGATTTGTGAGTCTGCTTAGGATGTCAGCTGTACCTGTATGTGTGGCATGATGGATGGTGGAAAACTCCCTGTGTGAACTGAAAGGGTGTAAACATGGGGAAAACCCATCCGGGGAGGGGGGAGTAAACGGTCATGCTTTCAGATTCGGTGTGTGTTCATAAACCTCATTCTACTGAAGGTCCCAATATTTTCTAAAATGCAGACTAGTCGACTAATCTTAAGGAACTAAACAGTCAAACTTGACGATAAACTAATGAAAAAGCTTAAATATGAAAACTGTTAAAATCATTATTTTAAACATTAGTCAAATTTATAAACATATGCACACAGTCCCAGATTAGTCTGCTGTCTGAGGCTAACATTAGCAGCCTTTTTGCAGGTTATTGCTGGATGAGGCTTTATATTTCAGTGAAAAACTAAAGGAACACTTTGAAAACACATCAGATCACAATGAAAAGAATAAAATCATGTATCTTTATCTATGGTTACCTACATATATGGACTGGGTAATGTGATAGGAACAGAAAGATGCTACACTGTTTGATGGAAATGAAAATGATCAACCTACAGAGGGCTAAATTCACAGCCACCCCAAATTCAGTGTGAAAAAATGATACAGCGGGCTAGTCCTGTCATGGTTCCGAGTCTGTGGCTTAGAGTTCTGCGGTGTCCGAGTTTTGAAGTTCTGTTAAATATCTTTAGGTTGTTAGGTTCACATTTCATGTATTATTCCGGAACTCCTGTTGTAACTTTCTTGTCTCAGTTACTCTCCTCTTATGTCCTGTTAATTTTAGTCTTGTCTCTGTATCTCTCTGTGGTTTCTGATGTCATATTGAAAAAAAGGGGAAAGAGCTAAAACAGTCAAACTGAGGATGACCTGAGGGCTGCACCAAGAACCAGTGTAAGACAGATATAAATTATTTTGACCTCCAAGTCATGCAGGGTCACTCTAGATTCTTTTGGTGCTTTTTTGTAGCCTTTATTTTTGTAGGACAACAGAGAACAGACAAGAAAGCTGGAAAAAAGGCCAAGAGGAAGACCTGCAGGAAATGGACCGAATGCAGATTGGAACTTGGGCCTCTTGGCATATGGGTCGCCTGCTCTAAGAACAAAACCTGTGCACACAGCTATCTGAGAAACACTCAGAAACACAGAAATGTGTTGGATCTCTGTTTAAGATAAAGTACCTAAGACTTACCTCAAATGGCTCAGCTAAGGCTCTAGAGCTGACGTAGAGAGGGTTGGGGATGGAGACCAGTGTGGGTTTGGGCCTACCTCCTGTTGCACCATCCTCATCCTCATTCTGTGACAGAGAAAAGATGACTTAGTATTAATCCAAGATAAAACTAATAACAATTCACAGCTTAAGTATGTCTTGAAGGGAAAAAAACTTTATTAGCTCATCAAAACCTTGTAAGTGCTTTTTTAGCATATTTAACTTAAGTTTCCATTCATGCATTGTTTTTATGACCCAGTTAAATTTATTTTGACTCCCCATTCATTTAAACTGGAGCTTCAAAATAACTGCCCAGAGGTGTTACCAAATCAAGTGGGAAGACATAGCTCTAGAGGGACTTGGTTATCAGTAATTCTGGTGGGGAAATAATCTATGAATCGCATGCAGCTAATGAGGCAAAAATGTAAAAAATAAAAATACTGTAACCAGGACAACAAGGAGCATTGTGTGTGTGTGTCTCACTCTGAAGTAGTGGAAGCGGAAGGCATCAGTCTTGTGTTTGAAGACATAGCAGCCGAGTGCAGCCAGTGCACACACCAACATCAACGTCACCAAGATGGCCGTCACTGTTGTGCTTGAGTGGGCGTGGCCTAGGGAAGTGTCATGGTAGCTCTGCAGAGGACGTGAGGAAAAGACAAGAATCAGTAAAATAAAACCATCTAATCCTCACCACACACACTTCTGTTTAGCTCTAATCACTATGACAACACTTTGCTCCACTGTTGCCATGGTGACGTGATTCTGCTGGGTCATCATGACCAGCTTCATTTTCCCAGAGGATGATAAAAAATTTAATTGGTGGATTAAAGCACAAGGATTTCAGTTATTGTGAAGGTCGCACATTGACTTATTACACAAACACTATGTTGGTTCACACTGAAGTTGTTGAATAGATCCCCATACATTAGAGCTTTTCAGTGTCTGTGTATTGCTGGTTTCAACTTAAATTAGTTATCTGGAAATATCTGTGTAGTCCTTTCTGGTGTTCTCCAGTAGAGCAACACCTGTTAGCAAAGTGACATCATATCAAAACCCAAGTTTTTAGGACCATCCATCGAGCCATCAATCCATCCAACCATCTGTCTCTTCCGCTTATTCTCATTGGCAATTCCACATTGGTAACCTCTTCTCCTGAGCAACTCATGCTGGAGATAAGAGATGAGCATACACTAAAACATAACCCACTGAGAAGTTAATTATCTGAAAATTGGCAACAACATTTTCAGTAACTTGTTAACAAACCGCCTATTGGGAAGCCAATCTAGGTCTATTGCAACATAACCCGGGAGGATCACCTGATTCACTCAGTATCTGGTTAGATACTATATTTCTAAGATTTTTAGGGCTGACTAAATTAACCTCAGTTTTATCTGAATTTAGAAGCAGGAAATTAGAGGCTATCGAGGACTTTATGTCTTGAAGACATTCCTGTGTGTCATCTGGCAGATAAAAGAAGGTATCATCTGCATACCAATGAAGTCTGTTGGACTGTATAATTAACCTTAGTATGTGAAGAAGACTCCCCATTTACTTAAATAAACTGGAGTCTATTAAATAGAAGTAACCACTGCTGCAAAGTACATTTAATACCTGAGGTAGGTTCAAATCTTTTTAGTAAAATGCAGAACAAGAACAGATATGAGTCCACTATCAGAGGCCATAAGAAGATCATTTGTAACCTTCAGTAAAGCTGTTTCTGTGCTGTGATGAGCTCTGAAGCCTGACTGAAACTCTTCAAATAAGCAATTCCTCTGCAGATAATCTGTTAGCTGTTTTGCAACTACTTTTTAAAGAATTTTTGAGATATAGGAAAGTTTCAGATTGTCTTGTAACTAGACAAGACTGTTGGGCCAAGTAATCAATGGCGTGTCCAGCGGGGTGGCCTGGGGGGGTACAGGCCACCCCCCCCAACCAGACTGGCCACCCCAGGTGCCACCCCAAATGCAAAACAATACAATTCAATCAAATATCAAATGTCCGATTATGTTTTCACGGTGAAGCTCAGATATCCGAGTGTAAGTGAATGCAGCATCGGCTTCTGCGCTATGTGCATCACGTTAGCAAAGGTAGGAGAGCCAAGCAAGAAAGACGGCACCGCAGGAAACAATTTTTCGGTGAAAGAAAATGAGGACAGAATAAATGTCCCGGTAAGTAATATTAAGTTTGTTGAGTTTAGTAAACTTCGGTGAAATTAGAATACCAAGGAAAAAATAACACTTAAAAGAATTATTGCAGCCCTCGAATATTTCAGACAGTATGCTACTGAGGGCAGCTAACATAAGAGTTATGAGTTATAAGATATAATCTAAGTCGTAACATTGCTGTATGGAGCTGCAGATTTGGTTGCAGGTTAACATAGCTGGACTGGCCATCGGGCATACCGGGAATATGCCCGGTGACTTATTTTTTATTTTTATTTTGTAAGGGCATGAACAATGAGAGGTGGTGGATTGGCCAGATGCAGGTCGATGTGCAAAAATAACTCCGTTGTTTGGTGGTGGCTATGGCGGGGCTTCCACAGAGGCCAGCAGGTGGATGAGGGAAGGGGAGGCAGGAGGAG
>NW_005187647.1:351176-352340 GCF_000239375.1 Pundamilia nyererei | reverse complement strand
AAAAATGTTTTTGCCCAAAACATATGTGCACTACATGTCAGTAAAAATACTATGCAAATATCGATGTCCTTGAATGCTGAGTAAACACTGACAAAGGGATGCCAAATGCTGTCATTTTTCTGTAAAGCAAATTTACCTTGCCTTTGGGTATAAATAAAGTTACCTTGACCTTGACCTTGAAAGCACTGATTGTATCTCTTGTACTTTATCAACGCAGTATCTAAAAACTTTGCACCGTAGTGGTTAAAATCTCATTCTAATAAGAGTTAAAAGCTCATTCAGTTATTAGGTTTATAGGATTATTGAATTATGGTTAATGGTTGGTAGAAAATTTTTTTTAAACATTATCTGCCAATTACATCTGCCACCCTTCTCCAAATCTGTGCCCCTACCTGGCCCCCCCAACAAAAATTTTCTAGACACGCCACTACAAGTAATGGCTCTTTAAGTAATGATTTAATTACTGCCACCTTAAAGGCCTGTGGTATCTAACATTTTAATAGAGATAGATTGATCATATTTAAGATCGAAGCATTACTTAATGGTAGGACTTCTTTGAGCAGTCTTCTAGGAATGGGGTCTAATAGACAGATTGATGATTTGAAAGAAGTAATTATTTGAACTTAATTCAGAAAGATCAATTGAAAAGAGAGTCTAAATAAATATCAGAAGCACTGAAAATAATAATGTGTTACATCTAAGTAACACAGAAGTAATAATAGAAGATGGCTAAGCATTTGTTGCCTGTTTTCTCTGAGCTACTTGAAGAGATAATGGTGATAAGAAAAGTCAAACCATACAGCAAGAAGCATCCCATCTTGGGAAACTTCCTGTCAAACAGTGGGGATATCCCTTAGCTTCCTCTGAATACCACAAATGGAGCTGTTGGTAGAGAGGCACCTTTATCCAAAACCCCCTCTATCTTTGTTGACCCGACCCTCCGCTCCAATGCAGACCTAGTATCTCTGAGAAATGTTCCAAGGCAGTGGTTTTTCTCATTGAATTTCCTCAACACATCTTCTATACTAAAGGCTTACTAACTTGAGCTAGAACATGATGTGACAGCTAAAACAGATACCATATTGTAGGAAGTAAACTGAGTACATCCTCCATCACCACAAAGTGGTGATACAGGCTACTGGGAAAGCCTCATGTTTTTTTTTT
>NW_005187647.1:344273-348459 GCF_000239375.1 Pundamilia nyererei | reverse complement strand
TGTATTGAATTAATTGAAGACTGGGATTTCTAATTAGATGAAAGGTTTTTAAGCAAATCTGAGACCAGAAGTTTTGGTCTAAGTTAACTGATAAATCTGCTTCCCATTTTGCAATAGGAAGTGACATTGATTCATCTGTTTTATAAAGCATTCTGTGTATTCTGGAAAGTAATTTGGGGGTTTTAAGAGTAAGAAATTGAACCACACTTGGGACAGCCTCATGTTCTGGTTGGGTCCCATGGTTCTCCCGGAGCAGGGACTGCTTTGGGGTCACCTACGTGAAGACTAAGGAAAAAGTGGCACCCAAAGTCTGCACACTGGAGGCATGGTTACAGAAAGAAAAAGGTTTTTAATATGTAATTTCAACAAAATTAAGAAAGCACAGATGGAAGAACAAGGACAGATACTGAGAGACAGGACTATAAATACACATTTATAAACAGTGCAGAAAAATCAGGGAAGCAGTGAGGTAAGAAGACAAAGACAGGAAGTAAAACAAAAGATATACAATGTGAAGCGTATACTAAAACAAGGAAGGAAGGAAGGATGGAAGGAAAAACATAGCTAAATAAAGACAAGAAAACTTTTGGGATGGGGAAAAGGTGAATAGGGGCGAAGAGGAAAGAGTGTAAATAAATGAAGAGTAACAAACAAACAACCAAGAACACACACAGTCCAGCCATTTATCCTTTATTAAGGACAAATTAAGATAACTCAGCAGGTATTGAAATAACTGTAGAGAGAGTAGCAAATCTGTCCAGATCTAACCATCATGTTGTGGTATCTGTCTGATGTATTTCCACTAAATGCCAGAGAGTCTATTAAGACTGTGAACATGAGAAGATTTATCAGAGTTCACGCTGTTACTCTGGACAGCCCATCGTTCACCATGCACTGATTTCTGCTATGGCAGCATTGCACATCACAACAAACATCAGAAACTGCTACAGGTCAAACTGGGATAACCAAACACTTTGATTCTAATAGACTTACCATATTTAAATACCTGTTAGTCGAACAACATTAAGGATTCAGACAACCCCTAATTTATCTCTCTGTAGAGGACAGTGAGGGCTCTGCTTAAAAAATACCTAATGCTGTTAGCACATAATAGTCTGAAAGAACCCTATTATTTAAAACATCATCAGATCTAGTCCCTTTATTACCTTTTTCTTCAATCAATTTTTGCATAATCTGCAGCATTAAAGAAATATTATGTCATGCAGAGGCTGAACTGGGAGAAAATAACCCAGCTCAACTGGGTTACACAACATTAAGCCTTGTTTATGGCTACTGCATTGGTTGCCACACATGACAAGTGTGCCATAATCATTTATACTGATAATTTAAGCACACTGGACTCATTGCAGCCTTCTAATGCAGAATACGTGTCCAAAAGTAAAAACAAAACAGCGTCAATACTGTTGCAGCATCTCCATCACTCTCATCTAATAATCTCTAAGCTTCCGGAGCGATAGATCATTGAAGTGATGGTAAAGAACACCTGCAAACTGGCCGTGCTTTGTGCGCCAAGTTACAGAAACCAGCTTGGCAGGTGTCAGCAGTTGTAAAGTCTTTTTGGGCGCACCCCAAAGGGAGAAGCTGATAAAAGAACAGTAGGATCCTGTGTTCAGAGTTTGATTCCAAACGTCATAAAACATTAGCTTCTGCTGCACTGATCTCGACCTGGTGTTAGCAAAACTGGGTTTTATTTTACTTTATTTATTCTTGAGGGGTGGGAGTGTTTTTTAGTGTGAAGGGTGAAAACTAACGTTCATAGTATAATTAACAGGAAACCGGTGATGTGTCAAGGGATTTAGGTAACTAAACTACACCAGGGAAATGTAGAATTGAAGAATCTTCATTTTTGAATTTTGCACTTTTTAGATGGCCCCTGCACACTGTTTGTCCACCCCAGAAAACAGCTTGTTTTAATAAAAAATGTGGCTGGAGCTTCATTTTGACATTTCATTTTATCTGCTTAAAGCTTGAATCTGTTATTATTCTTCCAACTTTACAAAGTCTTTTACCAGTAAAAACAAAAGACTGCCAGATCAGTTAATCCTAGCCCGCTTCACTTCTTGCTTGCAAACGTTATTGCTAGTGTCACTACTTTATAATCTGCTTCAGCAGCTAAAGATACCAGCTTATTCATAATGTACAAAGAATAGTTCTATCTTAATTAATGCTTTCCACCTGGTCGTTCCATCTCAAATAATCTAATTTGCAGAACATTTTCTACTTGTCCAACTCCAGTTTAAAAATTTTATGGTCCAAAATTTTAACATATATGAATTCTGTGATATTTCAGCTTCATATATTAAATACTTTTCAAGACATATTTTTTTGAAAAATATATCGACTAACTTGCAGATTGTTTATTCTGAGTTTTTTCACAATTTTAAAGTGTCTCTGAGTCTTGGATAGATAAATTATGAAATAAACAATTCAAGCAGTTCTGCAAAGACCCACATTTGAGAACAAACTAATATAGAACTTCACATTGGAAAAGGAAACTAGTGACAATTTCTAAAAGTTATATAGTTGGATTTCACAATAATGCAAAATGAAACCTGTAGAATACTTTTTAACATGAAGTTCTCAGTTACAAAAATGTCATATTCATTTAACATTAGCATGGATTGAGGAAATATGAAGTACCAGAAAAGACATCAGCAGATTGTCCAATCTGAACAGAACAAATTCTGGAGTCTCCAAATGGCACTGGAAGTAAATAATTTTGTTTAATACGTGCATATTTGTAAGTTTTGAGAGCTCACTATTCTTGCATTTGTGAACGGTGCTGAATAGCAGAAGTGATACCATATCCACTGACACAGCCTGTGCATTGATGTTGTTTTGGCATGACCGGGCATGTTACAGTGTATATAACAAAAAAGTTGAGTTGCAATTTTTGTGACTTTGTGCTGGTGGTGCTGCCACTGCAGCCGGAGTGAAAACAAGCTTTTACGAGTGTGTTGGATTTTACCACCGTTTTAATAATATATCAATACAGAAGCTTAAAGACTGGCAGCTTTAAGCTTTAAGGAGATGTTGCAATAGTCTGAAAACAGGAAAGTTTCAGGAAAAAAAGAAAAACATTGATTTTTGTGCCCCTGGTTTTTACTTCTCCTCCAGTGCTGACCAGAAGGCTTCGTCTAAGGCTAACACCTGCATGAATACTGCAGTAAGTACTCCCATCCTCACTGCTGGTGTTAATGGTATGGAGCTGTGGGGACGTCACTGTCTGCACATGAAACGAAAACTGAAGCACTCAAAAACACCCCACAGACTGGCTAACTAACTCTTGATCATTTTCCTCTCATTTTCCATCTATTTGTTTTGTTAACAGTTCAGCTTTATTTAATGTCACTGTTTACATTTATTTTTAAGTAGTTTAAAGTTTATTTACTTAATACTGGTATTGGATTGATACTCATTATTGGCAGATATCTTATCCCAGTGTTTCTGTATCTTATCTTTTATGTGTATGGGGTGGGAGTGGTATTCGTTATTCAAAGGCTAGAATATAAACCTTCTGAATGGAGAATCTATCATCTACACAATGTTGTGCAGTAGGTTGTTTGCAGCTTGCAGGCACTTTCAAGCCCATTTTCAGCAGGTTTATTTCCAGAGTTAAGCACCTCTTAGAGTCCATCCCTTACTCAGTTTGTAGGTGAATTTTCACTGGTTCAAACAAAAGCAGCAGGTTTTGTGTATAATGTCAATCTCCTTGTGATCAGGATTTGTAGCTCTGGCAGAAAAAAGTCTCTAGAATAAAAGTCAATTTATGATATTTGACACTGATCTGCTGCACTTGAGTGTGGTTAGTTGTTTTTGCCTGACTCAAAGCGGTGATTCAGACTTCAGTAAATGCCTGATGGTTTCTGGTGTTTCTGAGAATTCAGCGACCTTCTGTAGATGTACGATAACCTGACCATGCTCAGAGGAGGAGACCATAAAAAAACAGCCTGTTTTCGGTTAATCCCTGAGGCTCCACAGTGTCTCTACTCTTACACTTGGGAATATGCTTAAAATAAAAATGTGTTCTATTCAGCAGATATTTAGGAATCTGCCGCTGCAGCAGTGTTTATGCCAGCAGGCAGTGATGGTTTTAAACCTTTAAAAACACATTTGAATAATTTACTGCCTCAAATTAATTAAATTGTGCTTTTTAAAAAAAAAA
>NW_005187647.1:341112-342592 GCF_000239375.1 Pundamilia nyererei | reverse complement strand
TTTTTTTTTTTTTAAATGTATGACTTGACTCAGCCCTTCTTTTGCACAGCTAGCTCTCATCATGTAGAATTAAAAAAATAGAACCTTTCTCTACCTGAACTCCTGAAAATAGCAGGCATAAAACATATTCCTCACCTGTATTTCTTAGTGTGGAATATCTGAATCACATTTAAAATTTGTGCATAATTCCAGATAATGAGTTGACAAAAGCTGCAGCTGCTCATTAGTTGGGTGAAACAGGTTGGACCACAACTTGTTAGCTAAGTGATGACGTACTGAACCTGCTTCTTGTTACTTAAGCCGGTATCTTTTTTCAGCTGCCATTCTTAGGCTGTACAGGTTTATATTAGCACTATTCACAGGTACTATGTCTTCTATTTTACCCTTGGAGATCATCACTGAACAAAGGTGGTAGCCTATGACACCAGCAATCAGTCACCTACACTGCACCTACATTCAAAAAACATTTTTTTCTTTTTGTGCACTCGTGTTACAATCAGCTGATTTGATTGCATGCAGGACAAAAATGGTAGAGCGCCTTTTCGGGAGTGAAGATATGGACACTACTTGTATTCATTTTTTCCACAAAAAGACGTGGCGTGATGGTGAAATGCAAACTGCGTCCAGGACAAAAATAAGGCAGCTTTGCCTTTTTGCAAACATCTGCACAGACAGCATGCTAATGCAAAATTAACCAAAAGCAGAGTGATATTAAAGCCGAGAGTATGTGGATCCGAGCACAGCCAGCCTTCAACAGGTAACTGATGAACAGTCAGGTTGCAGTCTCTGCTTTCTAACTGTTCATGTTTCTACAGTAGAATCACTGTGGTGATCGCTTTGAAGTCTCTTTGGGCTCATTTTCAACTTTGCTTTGTGGTGTTGATTATGAGACAATACATTTCAGATCATTTTATGGAGTAAGCAGAAATTAGACAAAGAAATAATGTAACGAATTACTCTCTCCAGGGAGTAATTAACAAACTGTATTATTTTAAGAAAAGTAATGAGTACTGAGTAATACATTACTTTTTGTTGAGTAATGATAATGACCCTAACACTGGATGTTCACAACATGAGTCGATGTCTCATAACAGATTCACACAGTGACTCACGTCACCATTAACAGCTCACATGATTATAGTGAGGCAAAACAACTAAGGGCTTAAAACTTGAGACTCTCCATTAGTTGTTTTAAAAGTGAAGAAACATCTCATATGAGAGGTTAACCAAAAAGAAGTCCAACTGCCTTCATTTCAAGTGTTTAAGGTGGCAAAAGTTTCAAATAATGAGATCTGTGTGAGCCAAAAGCTCAGGCTTCAATGGATCTATACTGATCTTTTGTTTACTCTGGGATATGCATTATGTCAAAGGAAGGGGATAACAGAAGCCCCACCCACCTGCTGTCCAAACCAGCCATTCAGAAGAAAGTTGACTTAAAGTAAAAACAGGTCCTTTCAGCAGCACCAGGGCGCTATATCAA
>NW_005187647.1:339035-340410 GCF_000239375.1 Pundamilia nyererei | reverse complement strand
TAATAATAATAATAATACCATAAAATAAGGGGAGATGTTGCAGAGAGCTGGTATGACAGAGGAGCATGTTAGGGATAAGGTCAAAGGGAGGCATGTGATCTGCTGTGTTGACCCTTAAAGGGAGCAGAGAGCAAGAAGAAGAGACAAGCTGAAACACCTTGTTTTAGACAGACTGTGAACTGAAGGGCTCCACTAAGACTCACCATAAGATGAATAAAAATTTAAACTCTAAATCATCCCAAGATACTCTATTAGCCCAAGAGCAGGAATATGGATTTTGAAAAGAACATATTCACTCCCCTTTCTCAG
This sequence comes from Pundamilia nyererei, assembly GCF_000239375.1. Lineage (NCBI taxonomy): Eukaryota > Metazoa > Chordata > Actinopteri > Cichliformes > Cichlidae > Pundamilia > Pundamilia nyererei. Next base: position 340,101 of record NW_005187647.1, on the reverse strand, counting down.
CCGTGTGTCTTGTTTTTCCTGTAGTTCCTTCCTTGTATTTCTACGTTCTTGCTTTCTGCCATATTTCCTGTGTCTGCCTTTGTTTTCGTGTGCAGTCTGTCTCCCTATTGTCTCCTTGTTTTGCCTCCAGCAATTCAGAACAATGTTACCGTAAAGGGAGAAGAGCTAAACCAACTTGCTTCAGACAGAGGACAAACTGATCGGCTGCACCAAGGCCCAGTGTAAGATAAACGAGGATTATTTTGAACTGAAATCACAGTTACTCTTGTAAAGCCCAAGAATCAAACTATGGAACTGGAAATTTGCCTAATAGCTTGACATTAATCTGTTCCATTTTTTTCACTGTCAAAGTTGAGCACATGTGAAAGATCTGAGATGAGAGAGTGTGAAACCACCTTGGCCCACAGTCAGTATGTGGAGAAGTGGATTTAAACTGAGCACTGTGGATTTTGGGTGATTAAATAGCTGTTATTTTGCCAGAGGTTCCATCAAATGATTCTATTGTGACCTAGTCGTCATAATTTGAGTCCCACATCATGAATATTGATCAGAGCTCTGATGTTAACTGACAGAAAATGCAGCAGATTGAATCTTCATTTCCTGGAACCTGTTCCAAGAAACTAAACACAGCCATCTGCTCTCTGCCACTACCCCCCCAGCAACAACGCACGGCAGCCTATCAGGAGGCGCTGCACAACAGAGGGGGAGGTTGTGGTGGTGCCTCCTGGTGGCTATGGTTAGAACTGCAGCTCTTCCCGATACAGCAAGCGCCTCATCTCACTTTTAACAAGCAATAGAGAGAAAAACTGTTTCTTCTGTGCAGCAAAATGTTTCTTTACACTCTGAGAGCAGGAGGATTTAGCACTTCTGCTATTAAACTGGGCCTATTGAGCTTCCCTGTAATTTCATATATATATACTGTTATCATGACCAATGCTCACATTAAACAGTAGGATATCCTTAATTCAATTAAATTTTATTTATATAGCGCCAAATCACAACAAAAGTCGCCTCAAGGCGCTTTATATTGTACAGTAGATCGTACAATAATAGATACAGAGAAAAA
>NW_005187647.1:338303-339015 GCF_000239375.1 Pundamilia nyererei | reverse complement strand
TGCTATGTCTTCTAATGATACTGCCCAAGGGAAGCATGTATAATATAAATAGAATTCGTCCTAGCACTGAACCCTTAATGTGGCCACCTCAGGCTGCAATAGTAAAAGGGAGGGTTTACAACATGGTAGTGAAAAAGACAGGAGGCCAAGCTGGAGGTGGAGGAGCTGAAGATGGTAAGATTTTCATTGCGAGAACTAGGATGAATAAGATTACATATGAGTGTCGAGACAATTTTGACATGTGCAGGACAGTGACAGTGGATAAACTAAATAAAGGATGTTGAAGGAGTCCATGTACACTGAGAGGCACAATGATTTGGCTGGTAGAGTGTACAGAAACATCTGTACCACACAAGTCCTCAACTTCCGCATCACCACTAAAGATGGTTGACAATAACATGGATAAGGTCCTGTAGGAATTCAAGTTCCAGGCAGACAAGGAGCTGACCAGACATAGTGATGGTTAATGAGGAGCAGAAGACTGAAGTGGACAGCAACTTAAGGGAAGGAGCACAAGAAAATAAAGAAGAGGCTGAAGGAACAACTGGAGCAGATGTGGAAGGTAAAGTGGTACCAAGTGGTAATAGGGGCATTAGTAGTTTGGAAGAGTGGCGTCAGCCCAGCATCAGAGGTCTCTTTCCATGAAGAGCGCAGTCCCAGGAAAAGTCAATATACCTGAACCCTCAAACTCTCAGACCTCTGGGAAAGGACC
>NW_005187647.1:335715-337515 GCF_000239375.1 Pundamilia nyererei | reverse complement strand
GCAACAGTGCTAACCACTGTGCCACCGTGCTGCCTAGATGAATGATATTTTCAGTTCTAAGACCTAAACAATCTTAGCATGTTTAAGCTAAGATTTTAACGATGCTACCACCAACTCACACTTATTCCATCAATTGCACAGCACCCCAATTTAAAACAGTTGTGCTTAATTTTCTGAAAGGAAAACTGTCTCAGGTATTTAACGCCTAGCACAGAGGACAGCAACCCTTGGCATGCTGCTCACGAGCTCCTGAGCTGTGGCTCCTCAAAGCTTTGAGAGAAAATTTTTTTACATCCATCATCCCCATTTTAGGAGGTTTCTGACCCTGCCCTGGTGCATTTCATGGTGATCTTGAAAGTCACTGAGGCTACGTCTACACCAGCCCCGATAAATTTGAAATAGGTGTATACGTCTGAAAACACTCTGCGTCCACACTATCGTTTTCACATTGTTGTTCATCCACATTGAAAAAGCCGCAAACGCTTATGTTCCAGTACTGCGCATGCATGAGACGCAAGACGATTCAAACTGCCTCATTTCTGTCTGCTGTTTATTTACTTTCCAGCTCTTTGAAACGTTGCGGCAAAATGTTGAGGAAACCACTGAGTTTTTTAAATGGACTAACAATGAGGTGGAGTTATTGCTGCGAGTAACACAAAAGTACAAAGTTGCAAAAGTGAGTGAGAATTAAAGAATTTGAAGAAAAGCTATGTGGAGCATGTACAGACTGATATTAATCTTTAATAGGGCTGTCAAAATTCAGAGCAAACAAAACAACTGCTGTATAATGCCCTCCACTATCTTAGTTTAATTGGTCACTTGAGTGCATCACATGACTAAAATGTGTCATTGTTTTCAAAAGGTCTCAGTTTTCGCTGTCCACACTGAGACCGTCTCAGTGTGGACGGAAGGCCAAAATGGAGAGAAAAAGATGCATTTTCAAACGAAAACGTATTTAGTGTGGACATGGCCTAACTTGAAAGTCATTCACACACTCTGTAATTAAAGTCATAAAAGATCACATCAGCCAACGTGTGAATCCTTTGAAGTCTTTTCAAAAGCCGAAGGAAAAATCCAAAGTGGCATAGACTTTTGTCCTGACAACCAAAAGGGAATTTTTTAATTGCCTCCTTAAAAAGGCTTTGTGATTAAAGTTTTTAATTTGGCACCTGATTTTCATCTAGTAGTTAATTCAGTTTTAATGTTGTGAAGGAAATACGTTTATATGTATATTTTTGTTTAGTTTAATTAAACAAAAGCTGATGACTTATTAATCCTTGCTTACTCCTTACTTTCCATCATACACAGCTCTCGCTGTATACAGTTCCCTGTGTGGGTTTAGTTTGAGAAGACAAGTTAGCAACCTTAAATATGAGCTTTCCATTTTCACCATACGATAGTTAACGAAGCAGATTTTTTGGCATTGTGTGGAAAGCTGACGTCACGTGAACATGTGACACATGCCCGTTCACAAGTGTGCAGGCGTGCTGAGCAGCTGATGCTGCAGGCGTCAGCTGTTCTGCATTAAATCATCCTTACTCACCGGTGGGGGAGGTGCTGTCAGCGGGGCCTCAATGATGTGGATGATCCCGTTTATGGCAGGAATGTCCCACTCCAGCAGCAACCGCTCATTCACTAGTTTAGAGCTCTGAGGGATCGAAAATCAACCACAATAAGCATGGCAGTACATTTTAAGTTCATTTGCTTAGCTATAAGAATGTCAATGCTTTTGAGATGATGCATACAAAAAAAACTTCCATCTGTGGTGGTGGAGGTGGTGTGTGTGTGTGTGTGTGTGTG
>NW_005187647.1:333552-335695 GCF_000239375.1 Pundamilia nyererei | reverse complement strand
AAGGGAGGAGCATTCAGGAGTGCACACTGTTTTGGATTATGCGTGTGTGTGTGTGTGTCATCTGTGGTGGTGGTGTGGGTGTGTGTGTGTCACATGAAGACCTTGTTGTAGCATGTGGCATGGTATAATAATTGAGACAGTGTGTGTGTGTGTGGGGGGGGGGTATTTATATATCATATGGAATACTTTATTAATCCCTGAGGAAATTATGTAAAGCAAACTGCTTAAACAAACTAACACGCCAACTACGAGGCCTGCATTGTAGAATGTCTCCAGTCTTCAATGAGCAGGGCAGTGACAGCTAAAGTGATGGTGGAGAAGACAGCCTTTATATAAGTGTCTGATATGCTAATAATCTCTACTCCAGACTGTGATGAACCACCAATATGCTAGCAGGCTACCTTCTAGTTAAGCTTTCACCCAGAGGGAAATTAACAAGCTGGTTAGGTACTGGAGGAGATAAACTCACTACGCAACGAGTTCAAGTAATTCACCACATTTTGCAATTAAGAAGTAATTTGTAATGTTAGTTTGTGAAAAAGGTAAGTTGTTTAAGTACCTTTGTGTCACCAAAAATAAAACACACCATGTTCCCTCAGTGTGTTGACTTTATCTCATTGCATAGTGAACTTTGTAGCATCTCCTCCATCACATAAGCAGCAGTAGCAAGCTTGTTCATTCCAGTGAGAGTAAGAATGAACAAGCACAGTGAGAGGTTTAGCCAAAAGCAGCTGTGGTTACGGAGCTATAAAATCAGCATTATTCTCTACCACAACACGTCTGGCACACCACCAGAGTTTGTGGAGCTGTGCTTACTTGGCCGCACTTCAAAATGCAAAGCAAAGCTTTCAAAGACTTATTATCACTCCCAACACAAAATGACAAGAACACTTCCGCTTCCACAGCCAGCCTCCATCTCGCTGGCTGACCTGAGTGAACATAAACCTCTGGATACGATCCACAAATGCAGTTTGGTTTCAAGCTGTCAGAAGGAGACAAAAACACTCCAGCTGTGTTTGTGACTTTCTTGTTTGTGATTTTTTTTTTCTTGTGCCAAAACAAAAGGAGCAGGGATATGTAACAGTAAGTTGTTGGAAAAAGTACATAACTGATCATACATATATCTAAATGCTGCTTAGACTGTAACGTATTAAACTTAATACTACAATGATGTAAATGTACAATATACAATATGTACAAAATGTACAATATAGCCAATCTGCAAAATAAATACAAAGGTATTTCATTTTTGTAACTTACAGGTACTCTCATCAGCTCTTTCTCTCAGTAATTATATCTGATTACTTTTCAACAGTAGTGATGCTATTTTTTCATATTTTGTATTGGATTTTCACCATGTTGATATTAAACCAGTGTTAATTTAGTTTATCAATAATTTTTGTCAGCAAAATTATATTTTGTCAACTAAAACTGGAGGAACTCTGTGTGTGTGTGTGTGTGTGTGTGTGTGTGTCCTCTGACCTCATTGTTGCCCTGAGTAACAGTGAGGTTGAACCCGAGCCTCGATGTGATGACCGTCTGATGATTCAGCTCCTTAAATGGCCATCTGCTCCGATTGGCTGAGATGTGATACTCCAGGTCTCTTCCAGACAAAGACTATACACAAACAAAACAGAAACTGAGTTCACTGACAGCTGTGTCACAACGCCATGCCATTTAATACATTTAATAAGAAACAATTAAAAGTTGATTCTCTCAATCATTTATACTAATATGAATATGGCAACAAATGCTTTTAATTTCCTTTTGGTTTTAACTTTAAACATGGTGAATAAAACAAATGCTTTCAAATACTACTCTCAAAGTTTCACAAATTAAATTGGTTAAAGAGAAAATGGCATTTTCTAAATTTCATTCAGGAATGTAGGCTAAATATATCTAAACCTAATCTACCTTAAAAAAGAATAATATGAATCACTAGTGTGTTTTACTAGTTTGTGGTCACTGTGTGATGGAGGTCTACGGGGCTCAAGCTGTGGGACGCTTATGTTTTTATTAATTTTCGTACTAGTTTCCCTGTCTGGATTTTTATTTGTTGTGGAAAGCTTTTTTATTTATGTTACTTTACTAGATTAATACTTACTTATTACAGTTATATATATTAACTGTAAAGGTTTAGCAT
>NW_005187647.1:319916-332024 GCF_000239375.1 Pundamilia nyererei | reverse complement strand
AAGAGGCTAAGCAGGGAAGCTAAGGGAGAGGAGGAGGAGGAGAGGAGAAAAGTGCGACCGCCTTCGTCAAGAGCAAGAGCAGAAAATGGATAATAATAATAATGGATTGCATTTATATAGCGCTTTTCTAGGCACCCAAAGCGCTCTACAATTCCACTATTCATTCTCTCTCACATTCACACACTAGTGGAGGCAAGCTACAGTTGTAGCCACAGCTGCCCTGGGGCAGACTTGTCATGGTCCGGGTGTGTGCCAGGGTGTCTCCCTCCGAGTCGGTATCTCCACCCCTGGGAGGGGCCTCAGTATTCTGCTGATTGCTCACACCTGTGGGTAATTAAGCCGGGGACTCATAAGGCCAGCGCACTCAACCTCTCTTTGCCAGATTCTCAGCTAACCCTAGTTAGTGCAGGCCACCACTGTGATTTCGCACACGCTTTGTAAACTACCTTGACTCATTGTGTGTTTCTCTGACAGCCACGCACCAAGTTGCCAGACACAAATCTCCGCCAAAGAGCTCCAATCCGGACGCTGGACCACCTGACAGTCCCACGGGCTGTTCACCCGACTCACCTGCCTGCCTCCCTGCCTCAACACCAGGAATTTCAGACCACTCACCCGGACCACCCACCCCTCCACGCCACTACAGACCACCCGCGGCAAGTACGCAGTGCTAAGGAAAATTCAGAACGAACAGCTTGCCCATATTCCTCCTGAACCATACCTGAATGTCTGTACTCTATTTACAGTGACTCTGACCCTAACCCCGGACCCAGTTTGACTCTGCCTCCAGCCCAATCCCTGGAACTGCTGTTTCCACTGACCAACACCAGATTGCTTACTTAGCCCAGGCTGCTTAAAACCCCTTTGGTTTAGTTGTGGCATTTTGCACTTGTTAAATGCACATTCCAGTTTCCTCTTTATGAACACTTACTGAGAAAATAAAGGTTGTCTCTAAAACTACTTACGTGCTGTTCGGCGTCCAGCATTTGAGTCCTTTCTCTGTTGAGGCGGCCTCGGCCATGACAAGACTGACAGAAGCGAGGCTGCCATATCGCGCCATCGGCCCCTCTGGCCATCACCAGTAGGCGGTAGGGTAAAGTGTCTTGCCCAAGGACACAATGACCAGGGCAGAGAGAGCTGTCCTGGTCGTTGTCCTTCTTTTGGCGGATCATCTGCCTCCATCTCACCCTATCTCTAGTATCCTCACCACCAACCACATCCTCCTCCACATCTTGTCCACGAGAATGGACAAGACTGTTTCTAATCTTGTCCATTCTCGTCACTCTGAATGAAAATCTTAGCACCTTAGCATCTTCAGCTCTGCCTCCAGACAGGGGGTCCTGGACCTCTTGTCGTTTTGTCAGTGCTGTGATGTATGTTTGTCTCCAGACCATACATCACAGCAGATCGCACTACCATCTTGCAGGCCTTCCCATTCTGTCACAAATCACTCCTGACACTCGTCTCCACAATGCCTCTCTTATACACTGTTTTAGATGGTCAACCTTGTGTTTAAACTGATCTACCTTCAACTCCTTGCAGCTTCACTGCTACCCCTGTCTCCCACTAATTCACACACATGTATTCTGTCTTCCTTCTACTGACTGATTCCTCTCCCTCCACCGCTCCAGGGTTTCTAGCTGCTCCCTACTCTGACTACAGATCACAGTGTCGTCTGCAAACATTATAGTCCCAGGAGACTCCTGCCTGACTTCATCTGTCATATTGTCCATTACGGCTCTCAGAGCTGATCCCCCATGTAATCCCACCACCACCTTGACCCAATTTCACCCTACTGCACACCTCACCACCGTCTCTCTTTCCTCATATATATTTGTTTTTAAATATATAAAACAAAAATTGGTAAACTGTAACCAGTCATATTCTATGAACTCTTAAAAAGTGTAAGCAGATAACTGCATAAATTATACGTCATAAAAGTGACATGCTCAGAGTTAACTAGTTTACAAATAGTGTAGTGAACTCTGAAAAATGGTAGGTTTTCCTGGGGTGAATCATTCAGAAATCTCTGGGGCTAACTCCATTTACCTAATGTTTTATAGTTTCAACTGAAAAGTTTGTTTTTTTAAATGAATCAAAAGGCTTAGCTGTGGTTCTGTACAGCAGAATAGGAGGCAGAGTTTTCAGCTATTAGGCTTGCCTGCTTTAAGATTAGGCTTAAAACTTTCCTTTCTGATGAAGCTTATAGTTAGGACTGGATCACGTGACCCTTAATTGGCTGCTCCCTCCTGAACTTGGTTCTGCTGGAGGCCTCTTCCTGTTAAACGTTTGTTCCCACTATTGCCAAGCACTGCTTTCAAAGGGTTTGTGTGATTATTGTATTTTTTCTTTACCCTCCTAAGACCCGAACTCTTCCACAGCATGCATTTTTAATTTCTCTTTGATATTTGGGCTGATTGGGACCCAATGAATGTAAAAACAAAGAATTACCAGATTCTTTTTTTTTTTTACCTAACTTTGTTTCTAAGTAAAATGAGAACCACATATGAGGATATTCGTTTAAAATTTTGATAGAACAGTAGCAGTATAATGTCCTTGTAAGTGGATACCAGGTGCTTGTAGAGCAAAATTGAGTATTTTCGTCTAAATAACCCAAAATGTGATGTCCACATATGTGGACGCCAGGTCCTATGACTGGATCTTTACCTTACAGTATAAAGCTGTTGTTGTGAACTGCTGCTATATAAATAAAGTTGAATTGAACTGAATCTTGGTATTATTGAGACTTGAAAACGAATCTAATACAACATTGCTATGGAAATGGGCACGAAAGTTACATTCATTAGCCCCTGGAGGCTCTTGATCCTTTGTGTTATAAATGTTCTGCCAGAAGACGCCACATTCCCACTTGTGTTTTAAACAGAAAAAGACGAATTCCTTGTTGATGAAAAGGTTAAAGGGCGCATGGGGCTGAAGAGATGACAAGACTTGAAACTGACAGGAAGCCAGAAGAGTAGAAAAGGCCATGGTCAGGTTTTGTGTTGTCAGCAGAAACCAGCTTTAGGCAAAATAGAATAAATATATATATAAAAAACTTTATAAATATGTCCTAAGCTTTAACTTTTGACAGTTTCTCTGTAATTACAAGACCGAAGGAGATCTGTAGCTTTGTGGAGCGCCACATTCCTGAACTGAATCCTCCTACATCTTTTTTTGAGGTGGATCAGTGGACACTGAGCCTCTGTGTTGATCAGCTGGAAGCAGCTGCCTTCTCTTCTCATTAACTGGACTTCTTCCAGAGCTCATTATCTTCAGCAGGTGACACATCTGTTTTCTTAAAATCTCACAGTCCTTTAGAAAACTACGAAATGTTTTTTATTTGACTCGTTAGGAAAATATTCACAACGGTAAGTTTAAGTGAAAGAATTTATGATGAACAATGAACAAGAATTTAATGTGTGTGTGTGTTTTTATTTTGAAAGGTGCCTGGATCTTATCCAGGTGAGTTTCAGCATGAAGTAATTTCCTCTTTGTCCATAGACAAAGAGACATCTCAGAACATTAAAATGATACAGATTTCCTTATATTATAATCACAAATAGTTAAATGAGAATATAATCATTAGAATTAAATGTTTCTAATACCTGAGTCCTAACCTCTTACTGTGATGTGTGTGTGTGCACTTCTGTGCTGTGATTTTTTTGTGCCAATGAAGTGTGTAAACATTGCAAAGCCCAGATCTTGTCCGAAGGAGAAACAGCCTTTAGTGATTTGTCAGAATAACTAAGCAAATATTCAGAGAATGTCTGACTTTAACATGTATGATTTAATAAAAGAAGTAATGAAATGATGAAATGGATAGTCGTGAGATTGAGCTGATGATAAATCCTGTTGAAGTAAAATAGCATAAACTGAATGAGACATGAAGGAAAATATATTCATATTTTATGGAGTTCATGATAGATCATGTTAAAGTACAACATAGAAGATAAGAAAATGTGGTTTTAGTGTTGCTTTGAATCATGTATGCGCAAGGTCAGAGAGAGAGAGAGAAAGAGAAAAGCAAAATGGGATGAGTTAAAATACGATGATAAATGTCATAGTTGTATGATACGGTCATCAAAGTGAGGGAGGAGAGAGAGGAGTTGTTCTTCTCTTTGTCTCCTGTGAGATTAGCAGAACAGAAGATCAGATCTAAGATTTCACAGTTGGGAATTTCGGCAGAGACAGCAGAGGGATCAACTGTGGACTCACAAATTGGGTTTATATTTTTAGGCTTTTTCTCTGCTCATTTTTGATGTTTCAGATTATACATTCAAGATGATTTGATGAATATCAGATGAATATCCTGCATTAAAAACGTCTACCTTGTAAAGGTGAAAACCTGTGTATTATTACACATTATTAACATCCCTCAAAGGGTCTTACAAGTGACTCTAGCCTAAAAAATTAACAGATCCTTTGGGACCAAGTTTAGTTACCAAGTACACAGATTAGGGAAGAGCTGCTGATAACAGGTTTGACTGGCAAGCATGCCTTCAGAGGGAGCAGTTAGAGCTGGGAGAGACTCCTCCCTTTTTCCATCTAAGCTCTTGCATATATTGTATAAACTGTACTGGGAGTAGCTGGTTGAAATTCAAAAGACGGGAAAGCAAAAACGAAAGGTTAAAAAATAAGTAAATGAATAAGGACCAAATGTTACCTGACAATTAAATGTATTTGATTTAATCCAGTAAAACCTAAACCATGAAAAAATTGCCAGAATTTTTTTTTCTTTTAACTGGAAAACTGTGTTCATTGAACTTTCTGACAATTAAAACAATTTATCAATTTTAAAGTTTATCTTAAACAAAAACATATAGTAACGTTAATGTTAAAGCAATAACACTTCTGAGGTGCCAAAAACACTTAGTGTTACAGGGTTAAAGTTAGAGTTTCTAAACTTAGTGTTTAAAATATGAAAATGTTAGATTTGGGTCCCTCTCCCTCATCAGAGATACACAGCTGAAGTTTTTTTCCTTCTGTGACACAAAACACACAATTTTCAACCAACTTTAATTTTTCATAACTGAGCTGAACATATTTCCTCTCACATGACTTTTTTTAATGTGTGTAAACTGAGCCTTGACTTATTAGCTGTTCCCTTTGATGTCTATAGATCTATTAAAGCTCTATAGAAATCATTAAATGATGAATTCAGATTAGTTTTTATTGACCCTGAAATCCTTTAAAAATAGAAATGAAAAAGATTTAATCATGCCGGCAACGCAGCTTGAGACAGTTGACTGGTGACTCACTTTGGTCTCTTTGAAATGTGCTGAAAGTTTTTTTCTGTCTTCATTACTGAATGACAGTGGGCACTGAGTTGTCACAGAAACTCTGCTTTCCAGCGATGGCTGCCAGGTCTGAAGCAGCGGCCCGTGTGTTTTTCAGCTGCAGACTGATCGAGTAGCACGCTGTTAGTGGAGTCATTTTAGCAGGGCCACTCCTGGGGCTCTGATTAGAGGCACTTCGGCTCGTTCTGTACCTCCTGATTACTCCTGCTGCAGTGCCTCCACTGATTTTAGTTTAGGCGCCATCTTCCTGTGTCGTTTTCCATCTTTGTGAAGACTCACAATCAATGTTTGCAGTTACTCTGGCTGCTCTTTTCCACGTGGAGCCCCAATAGTATTGGGCCAATACAGACAGCAGCAGCTTACAACTACAAAACTGAGCCAGTTTCAATGATAGATTTTGAGACCCTGATTGTTAAAAAGGTGCTAACGCACAATTAACAGTGGCTACATTAACATTTTAGGTGCTTATATTTGTCATAAAGAGGAGGGAAATCATAACAAAAGCTTTAAGACCCTAAAAAATTTGATCTATGGAGCTCCTTTTTGGGCGATAAACATCAGCTAAGGTGACTTTAGTCAACAGAAAATAGTGTTTTTATTCATGATTCTGGTTTGTGAGTCTAGCTAGCTGGTTAATAGTTTACTAGAAACTTTTAACAGATGCTGTGAGCTGGGCATCATGGTTAAGTACTGAATAAATACTTTCAATATTACTTCAATAATGCAGTATTACTCTCAGTATGAATTTTTGTTAGCAAATTATAAGCCATGTCTTTCCTTCATTTTTCTTTAACATGTAGAGACCTCCAGAAGAAGCAGGCTCAGGGAGGGACAGGCATCTAATGGGTAGCAGCTGTGGGATGGGTCAGTGATCCAACTTTATCAGACGTTTTGAAGCCTAATCTTCAAACCAGAGAGAGCGTTCGTCTCCTCAACCCAAAACACTCACCTTGTAAAAGATGGAGATGTTGCTGTACGTTGCAAGGACGCTGGTCAGGACTCCGTTACAGAAATCTCCATTTCCAACGTAATCAGGAGGGCACGCACATGAGACATCTGCACACACAAAAATAGTTTTTTACAAACTGTGAGCTGAATATTCAATCAGCTCAATATGTTCACCTTGAGTTAAGCATGTACATGAGCCAATGCTGTGACTCAAGGTTAACACACTCCAGCCCAGGACTCAGAATGACTGTTTTCCGCGGTTGTGCTTTATGCTTTTTACCTCATTATTCGCTGTTTTATGAATCATTGAAGATAGCATGGCTCACAGAGCAACAGCATTAAAGTCCAATGCAAAGTAAACAACACATTAAAGTGGGAGTACAGATCAGGGAGGACCTGCTTCTGTCCACACACACACACACACACACACACACACACACACACACACACACACACACACACACACACACACACACACACCTCTGAGCCTGTAGCAGTAGGCGTCATACTTGCTGCTCTGGTCCATGGGTTCTTTGTACAATACGAGACCCACGTGGTTGTCTCCACACATGACCGAGGGGTAGCGGGTCGGGTATCCCGCCTTCCCCCCGTCCAGCCAGCCAGCCACACACAGATGCATCCCGAGCTGTCAGGGCCAGGGAAAAAAGTCTTGAGATAAAGTTTGATTTACATTTCTGCCTTGAACTAAAACTAAACTAAAATCTCCTGAAGTGACTGGTAATATCTTAAATATCACAAGAAAACTTAAAACTCACATCCTGCGTGTGTTTTTAAGCTTGTGATTAATCTAACGTTCCTCCTGCTGTCTGGGAATCAGTTAAAGGGCACCTTGGCTTGTGGGGTAAAAATCTAGAAAGTTCCCTCCTCCACTTTACCATGATGGAAACTGTCATGAGGTCGAGTGAAAGTGTGAAGGAGGACTTGGACTTGTTGCTGGCATGAGTGTGCTGCGTTAAAACTACAACATCCTGAAGATGAACTACAAAAGGCACATCTTAACACCCCATGTGTCCATACCATGTTATTTCACACAAATGGTAAAAAAAAAAAAAGTATCTTTTCAAAGCTGAAATTAGAAAGAAAAAGGCAAAGGCAGCTTATAAAATGAAATGATACGATGTCACTGTCAGGAAATGTGGGAGTAAAGATCCAAATGCAGAAGTCCAAGACTCCAGCTTAGCAATATTCAGAACAGCAGTTAATAATACCACAAAACCCACAGACAGTCACTCTGGCTTTAGCTGACATGTCAAATTGTCAGCTCGTATTTTCTCTTCCTGCTAGAGAGATGATCATTGTAACTCCAGCGTTTGTTAATGTTTTCTGTGACTGATGCCAAATTATTAATAATCCTAAAGGCTGGAAACACAGCAATGCTTACAATCAACACACAACTAATGCAAGGTTGAAGTATACTGAACCTTTAATTCAGTTTTATCTTTATTTATTCTTAACATTTAAATAAATCACACAAAGCAGCAACTTCATAAGTTGCATAAGGTCCCACAAAGGTACAAAGTTTCTTTTTCCTAGTGTGTCACTTTGAACTGTGCAGCATCATTATCTTCTTCCCATTTGAACCATCTTTCCTGAATATCTGAAGAATTCAACAACTACCATTATGGCAGATACTTCCTGGTCACTTCACTCAGTTAGGGGCCTTTTAAAATAAAACAGATTTTCTGACCACAGCCATGGACAACATCTGCCATCTGATAACGTCTCACAGTTACCATGCACTGCTCACAGTTCAGGTTCTAATACAGCTGAAGTGAAGAAGCTTTTCTATTGGCCGTGCAGGTGATTTTTAGTGTGTCATTTAGTGTTAAAAAACTGTAGTACCTGCAGAGCTCCTGAAAAATGTGGCATGCTACTCAATGAGTTTGAGAGCGCCGAAAAGGACGTGACATTTTTGTTTTCAAGTACTCTTTCACTAACAAAGGTTTGAGTTGGCTGCTTTGCTGCTTTTCTTGAAAACTGTTGAATGCTTCCCCGTCAGCCTAACTGACCGTGAAGGGGGTGTGTCTTTATAATGAAGACAGAATCTGTAGAAAAACCCTGCTGGTGCAGGTTCACAAACTTTTATTTCATTTTCCTTTTTTCTCATAGGTATACCACATATTTGACTCAGGTGTATCGACCTGTTGATATCTTTATGTAAACCCTTTCAGTAGGTAGGTTTACCTGCTGTGCGTATCCCATCTGTTTAACGGTAGCCAACGTGGCGCCCTCAGCCTTGCACTCGGCGTCGGCCTGACTGAAGTTCATCTGGTACCTCCCCTTTGGAGAGCGCAGGTGGAAGACTCCGGCTCTGTTTTCTGAAGCACGACAATCACGTTAACTTCCCTCAGATTTCTGCACCATTCTGTACAACAAATATGAACTCTACGAGTGAAAAACACGATTTGATCCGACGCTGAACAAATCCAAGAGACATTCAACCCCAGATTCAGTAGAAACATCTGCTTTTCTTTTAATATGATGTAATTACTTGGTGTTTAAGTTCTGATGAGTAAAGCACGAATCAATTAAATGTTACATAACCTCGGGGACTTTTTTTTTTTCTACAAAAAACTTGTTTATGTTCCTGTGACAAGAAGTTCAAATGACAGAAATAGCTCATCAACACCTTTACTGCCACTGTGCAAACAGAGTAAAATCTCACCTCACAAGCTTAAACAAATGGTGTCCAGTGTGTGTATTATCTTTTGGACTGCTTAGTCTTTTTCACAAAGTGAACGATACAACAGCTCTAACAACTTCAGCTCCTTGTACCAACAATGATTTCTGCTGTTTCATGACCTGCAGTGCTTTTTTGCTGGCTTTCGTGCAGTTACGGGTGCTTGTGATTGATTTTTTTTGTTCGTGGGAACTGTGACATGAACATAGCCTTGTAACAACTTACAGAGAATGACTACAATGTTCCATTGTTCTGAGTGCCTGATTAGGAGCTGTGTGACGAGCCGAACCAACATTAAAATGTATTGTACTCCAGCAGGTTTGACGTCATTTTTAGTATGAACTGTGTTTCACAAGCATGGCAATGGCTATCATTCTGAACTCAGTACAGCAAGATTTCAAAGTCAGCAACATCCCCCTCATCTGGACTGTAATGTTTTCTTTTGTTTTTTAAATTTGCAATCTATGGATGTGGACAGTGGGGGAAAAATAGATTTTTCAAGGTTTGAGGATTTTTGTTTAGAAAATAGGTCATGATTTCTGGAAAGAGACATGAGGGCAGATTTCTCTACAGCTTATTTCACTACAGACCTGAAAAAATGCATACATTTGATTTTTGGAAGAAAATCCTCTTCTCTGGTTGGGTGGCAGGTGCTTATATCCCACAAACTTCATTAAAAGGGTAACTCTGAACAGATCATTTATGGTGAATTCCTAATTATCTGTATACCCTGATTAATGAAGATCAGGTTGGAAGTAATAACAGCCTTTGAGCCTTTAATGAGCTCCATGTTTAACAAGCCTTAACGAGCTCCAGATCCTAATGAGCTCAACTCAGAGCTGACAGAAAAACAAATAAATAAACAAATGGAAGTCCTCTATAATAAACAATGCTAGCCATAATGTCACCATGGAAACATAGATGCTACAAAGGTCATCTGCTTTAGAATCAGTCTGATTACCATGGAAACTGCAATAGAGTAGGACTGGGAGCCAACATGGCTCCCACTCAGCAGATGTGACACGTGGCTACACTGCAGTTCATGGCTTCACTGCATTCACATGTCTTACCGTGGTAATGCAGGTCCTTGCAGATCGCCACAGGGTCACAGCCTCCATTGTCTTCCAAGCAGCGGTCAACAGGGGGCACCATCTTCTCCAAACACTGGACTCCATTACCTACATACCCCGGCAAGCACTCGCACTCCCGTTCATTCTAGAAGAACCAGATTAGAGTGATCAGCTTACAGGAGGATGTCATGTTATGTTCATATTCAGGGATATTTTTAGAGGGAGACACGTCACTCAAAAAACCATTAATAACAGTAATGGCAAAGATGCTGCTTGTCCCGCCCCAGCTCCAAAAAACCAGTCAGCAGCTTGGGAACAACTGGGAAACCAAACATGATTTTGTGCAACAGTTTCGAACTATTAACTAACTAACTGCTTTTGGGGAAATTTATTTAAATCATATTTGTACTTTATTCAGAGACACATAATCAAACACTTATCAAATCCCATAACCATAAATTTTTATAACACTTTTATCTGACAGAGTCCCAGGTACCACCCAGAAGCTGCTGAATATGCACTTAAAATGACTTTGATTTCAGTGTTCCATGTTTTAAAATCCGATAGCATCTCTTGACTGAAAAATGAATTCATGCATCCATGTTTTTATCCAAGCTGGACAACATTGGGGCATGCTCCTAATGAGGAAATGGATGGTGTGCTGGGGTATCTCCTCCTCTGGACCAGGGCATCACTGAGCTCCTGAAGAGTGTGAGGTGTGGGATGGATTTAACAAATTTTCCCAGGTGTTGTACTGGATTAGTTGTGCTATTTAGGTCAGGTGAGCTTGGGGGGCAATTAATGGTATCAATTTCTTCATCCTCCATGAACTGCCTGTATACTCCTGCCACATGAGGCCAGGCATTGTTGTGTACCTAAGGAGCCCAGGAATCACTCCACCATCGTAGGGTCTGACAATGAGTCCAAGGATTGCATCTCAATATCTAATGGTAGTCAGGGTGCTGTTGCCTGGCTTTCATAGGTCTATGCCTCTCTATTACTGACCCACCACCAAACCAGTCATGGTAGCAAACAAGATGGATGAGCTAACAGTGATAGCTTGGAGTCAAAGGGAACCTCAGGTGTTAAACTTAATTGAATCATGGATGCACCAGGATATTCCCGATGAGAACACATCTGTGGAAGGGTTCCACACCGTTCAGGCCGACAGACAAGCAGAAAGCAGAAAGGAGGGGGTTTGCCTTTTTTTTTTAACAACCGGTGGTGTACTTGCTTACCTACAATCAAAGAGTGGATTTATTGCCCAGACACTGAACTTTATGCTGTTGAACTCAGGTCATATTATTTGCCCAGGGAATCTATCCATGTGAGCTTGTTGGCAGTCCATGTTCCTCCCCCTGCTAACCCCACAGCTCCATGTGCCTTCATTGCTATCTCGGGTGACTTCAACATGTCACCTTAGACGCTACATTGTCAACTTTCACACAGTATGTGGTCTGTCCCACCTGAGGGGAGAGAATTTTAGACCTACTGTTTATAATCAAGCACACATAAGCCCGTTTCATTAATAGCTTCTCAGATCGACTCTGTATGGTTCACCACGGTTTTCATGATTTTCCATTAGGTCATAGTACCTGGTAAGTGTTGGAATTGATATTTTTTATATTGTCATTTGTGCTTAGGAACATATAATCATTTGTATGCTGATAAAAAGCATATCCTTATTAGGTCTGATAAGATTCTGTGTGCACTTGTGTACCATGAGATGAGAGGAAGCAGCCTCGGCGTTATAATTTCCATTATAGCTTTAGGAACTAGATTGTTGTGTTTCTTAAAAGTGCAAAACTTCACACTTTTAAATGTTCGTCTGAGACATGACCTATTGCAAGTTCCTGTTCTTATCATTTAGCAAGGCACTTAGTTCTGCTTTTCTGCATGCCTCATACACACAGTTTTAGTTCATTGAAAGGTCGTATGTCTATGTATAGTATAGCTGTAAACACACACACACACACACGCACCTACACACACCCACAGAATACAGGGAGTGCAGAATTATTAGGCAAGTTGTATTTTTGAGGAATAATTTTATTATTGAACAACAACCATGTTCTCAATGAACCCAAAAAAC
>NW_005187647.1:301099-318594 GCF_000239375.1 Pundamilia nyererei | reverse complement strand
GTAGGCTTTCGAGCCTATACAGCTTGGAGTAAGACAACATGCATGAAGAGGATGATGTGGACAAAATACTCATTTGCCTAATAATTCTGCACTCCCTGTACAGACACTGATGTTGTTCAGATATGCCTGCTTAAGAATGTCACATGTATTTGTAATTGCATATTCATGAATGATTGCTTGCTGACAATAAAAAGGGCTGTAGTGAAGGAATCAGTTGAAGTTGGCTAAAGGACAGGTGAAGGGAGCATTACTTGGCCTTGACTGACTTCCCTTGCAAGACAAAAAGACAAAAGAGCTCTGTCTTGTCTTGATTTGTCGTGCAGTTTGGGCTTGTGTTCCAGCCTAGATAAACCCAACAGTAAGATGTACTTTTTTAGTACCTACTTTCTCGAGGTTCCAAGCAATCCGATGTGGCATTGTCAGACTGCATATCACCAATTGGCTGGTCAGTAGTGTCATGCGATGAGCCATGAGAGCGTCTTGTTCACAAAAATTAAAACCGCCATTTTTGAAACATGTCAATGACGGAAATGGCTACAAAAATAATGCCATGGTGCTCAAGTCTGGTGAAAAGCCACAGTCCGAGCAGCAGGTATATTCTTGTCCAGACACCCACCTTTTTTGTAACGTTCAGGTTAATTACTTCACGGGACACTTGGACACACTGCTATGACAACAACCATGCAGGCTAGGTAGTACTGGATTTGAATGGAAAACCAGTTGATCCGAGTCGAGTTGTAGTGAGTTGATCTGAGTAGGTATTCAAGGAAAAAGGGCTATCCAGTTCCTCCTCCCTCCCCCGATTGGGTAGGTCAGATCATAACCTGATTCATGTTTTGAGATTCACAGACTGGGAGACACTGTGAGCCTCGTGGTCAGGACCTCAATGGGCTTACTGAGTGTATCACTGACTACATAACCTTCTGCACCAACTCCATTGTCTCAGCTAAGACTATCCATTGTACAAACTGAACATTCCATCCATTCTCATGGGTAACGTAAGATCTTTACCCAACAAGATGGAAGCGCTAATGGTGCTAACCAGACTGCAGTGCGAGTACCAGGAGAGCAGCCTCCTGCTGTTCACTGAGACATGGCTCACAGACCACACACTGGACCCTGTCGTAACTCTGGATGGCTTTCAACTGGTTAGAGTGGAGTGGAGCGCAGTGGAGAGTGGTAAGAGGGGAGGTGGGGGACTAGCAATGAAGATCAATGAGAGATGATGTAACCTGGGACACATCACTGTGAAGGAACAGCGCTGTACCAAAGAATCAGAATCAGAATACTTTATTGATCCCTAGCGGAAATTATTTCCTGTTAGCGGTTAGCGTTTGGCCATACCACCCGGCCAGGGATTTTTCACGTTATTGTGCTGACTGTTTACATTCCGCACTCGATATGACCAGGACAGAGAGGCCGGGGATTGAACCGGCGACCTTCCGGTTACAGATACGCTTCCCAACCCCCTGAGCCACGGTCGCCCCACAACCGTGGGATGGCACATCTGCAATCCCTCATTATTATCTCTGGGGACTTCGATCACGCCTCACTATCTGCCACTCTCCCTAACTTCTCGCAGTATGTTGTCTGCCATAGAAGGGACAGAAAAACCCTGAACCATGTTTGCCAACACAAAGCAGGCTTACAGCACATCACCCTTCACCCCGCTTAGCCACACACACCACAACCTGGTCATTCTTCAACCCATTTACACTCCCATGGTGAAGAGGAAACTCCCAACGAAGAAGGTGATAAGGGTGTGATCCGAGGAATGCAGTGAGATGCTGAGAGACTGTTTGGAATGCACAGACTGGCAGAACTCTGCAAGCCTCACGATGAGGACATTGATGGCCTCAACCACTGCATCACCAACTACATCAACTTCTGTTTTGACAACACTGTGCCTAGCAAGAAGGTACAGTGTTTCTCAAACAATAAACCGGTGACCCCACAACTGAAGGCCCTGTGAACAAGAAGAAGAGGGCTTTCAATCATGGAGACAAGGACACGAGGATCCTTTTGTACTCTCCAAGAGAGACTTCAAGGACAATGGAGGAGCCACAGTGTCTGCTGACCGGGGGTGGGCCAATGAATTGAATCTGTTTTTCAACAGATTTGGCTCTTGACCTTATCATCTCTCCCACCCCCCAGGTTCCATCAACCCCCCTCCAAATGCTGTCCTGCCCCTCTCCTGGTGGAATGTCATTGTTATCTGAGCTCTCCTCACACCACCACCCTGCTTCACTCCTATCCACACATCTATCCACAACAGAGCCAGCCTGGACCCCCTGCAGTTTGCTTACTGGTCTGGAATCGGGTTGGATAATGCTGTCAGTAGCACTGATCCCTCTCTCACCTAGAGCAGGCAGGGAGCATTGTGAGGATGATGTTTTTTGACTTCTCCAGTGCTTTCAACACCATCCAGCCTGCACTACTGAGAGGGAAGCTGGAGGAAGCCGGAGTGGGCAAACAGCTGACTGCATGGACCATCGACTACCTAACCAACAGACCACAGCCATCATTGGATGCGTATCAGATGAAAACAATCAGGAATATAGAGGGGTCATCAGTGACTTTGTCAGCTGGTGAGACCAACGCTCTCCAAATCAACGCTATCAAGACGCATCAGATGGACATAGACTTCAGGAGGAAGTCACCTCCTACAACACACTCATACAAGTACCTGGGTGTTCACCTCAACAATAATCTGGACTGGACTACAAATACAGACATCCTGTATAAGAAGAGCCAGTGTTGACTTCACCTGCTGAGGAGACTGACTCCGACACTCAGTGACATTCTATGACACTGGGGTAGCGTCCACATTTTTCTATGCAATAGCCTACTGGCGGAGCGGATGCACGGACAGGGACAGGAGCAGGATTGACAAACTGGTGTGGAGGTCTAGGTCTTTGCTGGGATGTCCTTTGGAGTCTATGGAGGTGGTGGGCGGGAGGAGGATGCTAGCAAAGCTTACATTCATCATGAACAACCCACACCACCCTCTGCATGAGTCTGTGAGTGTGCTATACAGCTCCTTTAGACAGAGACTGAAACACCCTCGCTGCAGGAAGGAGCACTTTCACAGATTATTCATCCTCACAGCAGTTAATAATAATAATAATAATAATGGATTGCATTTACATAGCACTTTTCGGGGCCCTCAAAGCCTGACAGAAGCGAGGCTGCCATATCGTGCCATCGGCCCCTCTGGCCATCACCAGTAGGCAGTAGGTGAAGTGTCTTGCCCAAGGACACAACGACCAAGACTGTCCAAGCCGGAGCTGGAACCGGCTACCTTCCGATTACAAGATGAACTGCCAACTCTTTGAGCCATGATCGCCCATAGCCAGTTAGACTCTATAACTCCTCAATCAAGATGTCATGAGTCACTTGGACATTGTGGTCATCCATTGGTCATCCACAGTTACCACCTCATGCACAGTGCATCTTATATATGTACGGACATGTGCATGTATATGTATATCTCTCTATATGTATATTTCCTGTGGATGGATGTATGTGTATTTGTACGTGTTTGTGCATGTACATGTACATGTCTATACTTATAGATAAATAATAGATATCTGTTACTTACATAGTAATAGTAGTAGTAGAATAGTTGAAATTTATTATTTGCATATTTCCACAACCCTATATCCATAACACGTACTGTGTATGCATGTACATAGAACCTCAGCTACTGTTGTATATATTGTATTGTATATTGTTTTTTTATTATTATTAATATTATTTATTTATTTATTATTTATTTATTTATTTATACTTGAAATGTGCAATTCACTTGTATTTTTATTTTTATTCCTATTTATTCTATTTATCCCCTTCATATATTTTATTTATATTTGTCTCTGTATTTATATATGTGTGTGTGTGTGTGTTTGTGTGTGTGTGTGTGTGTGTGTGTGTGTGTGTGTGTGTGTGTGTATATATTCTGTAACTGTAACTTCTGCCGGTGCTGTGCTTTTTGGAAATCGAATTTCCCAGAGGAACCCACCCGAGGGATTAATAAAGTTCTATCTTATCTTATCTTATTTATTATTCATTTATTTTGTATTTCTTGACTTTATATTTTTGGTATACTCTTTGTGTTCTACTGCTATCTGTACCTGAGCTGTGGTAAAGCACAAATTTCCTCGCCGTGGGATCAGTAGTCTTATCTTATCTCTTATCTTATCTAATGCAAATAACAAGCCATGGATAACTAAGGACATCAAAGCCCTCCTCAATGACAAAAAGAGGACCTTCAGGGCAATAGAGAGTAGGTGAGAATGGTTCAGGCATTATTGAAGGGGAGAGGCTAAGGACAATTATAGGAGAAAGCTAGAGTGGAAACTCCAATAGAATAGCATGAAGAGATATGTGGAGTGGCATAAAGACTCCACTCAGGCAAGTCTGCATGACCAGGTGGGGTCCAGTCTCTGTGTCCTTAAGACCTGTACCCCCCAGTTTTGTGGAGTCTTTCATAAACTGTTTATGATGAGTCTGAGTCTGCAGAGGATCCCAGTGCTATGGAAGACGTCATTCCTCATTCCTGTACCAAAGATGCCACGTCCCATGTTTTTAAGAACAGGCTCAAGACCCACCTTTTTAATTTAGCTTTTACTTAGCGTTTATTTATTTTTTATGCTTATTTATTTTATCCTGTTATTCTATTATTAATTTAGGATTTACCTAATATTTCTTGATTTTATTCTTATTCATTTTTTAATCTTCTTACTCTATTTATATTTATATTTATATTCATATTTATATTGTATCCTGTTCTTATTTATTTTATCATTTTACCCTGTATATATCGTATTACGTCATATCTCCAGTGTTTCCTCGGAGGGCGCTCTCTGCACCGGGGCTGTTATTGACCGTGGCTGCTGGTCTCTGGGGTCCTCTCAGCCTGGTTGGGGGGCTCCTTGGCCTCCCTCCTGCTGTGTGCCCAGCCCGGAGGCTGCGGTCTGTGACCGGCTCCCGGTGCAGACGGTTCTCTGTTATAATGTTTCCTCACTTGGCTCATGCGAGCCCAGCCCAATTTTTACTCTTTAAGTGTGCGCGTGTGTGTATGTGTGTGTGGGTGGGGGTGGGGGGATATATGTGTATTGAGAGTGTGGGGAGTGAGTTGGAGGGTGGGGTGGGCTGCTTTTAACTATGTAAAGCACTTTGTGCTACATTTTTTCTGTATGAAAAGTGCTTTATAAATAAAGATTGATTGATTAAGATGATCAGCATTTAAGCCAGGAGGTGACTGCTGTTCGTCGCTGGATCGTTGTCTACCACGCGTTAGTGAAGCCAAGCTACTGCAAGTCGAGTTAAGGGTGTTTCCTTTGTGCGTTGTATTTAACCCCGTCTCCCTGTCTACAGAGCTCCCTGGATTTCCCCCCCGTGTGATTCCCTAGTGGCAAGTGTTGGAGTGAGAGCCAGTGATCGTTTGTGTGGATGATCTGAAGAACGCATGCTTTTCCCCTGGACTTCCCTTGAGCCCCTTTTCCCTCACTCAGCTGTACATAGCACTCCTCCCCCCCCGCACCTTCTTGTATATACACCTGGTGAATTGTAAATAAATCTTTCTTGTGTGCATCTGAGCCCGGAGTCCTGCGCTTGAGTCCTCCTCCAAACCGTAACAATAACGATCTAGCCATCATGGACTCAGCGGACTCAACCCCCACCCAGCAACCCGTCCTCACTCCGGAGGCAATTCTGGAATGCCACGAACACATGCTGCAACACATTAACCAACAGCTAGCTGCACTCACCCAAGCCCTCGCTCAACGCATACCGTTGGTAAGCCCACCCTCACCACCTCCGTCTGTTTCTCCTCAGTTACAGGCTCCCGACCCTTCAGCGGCAGCTCCATCTGTTTCCTCCGCGCCGGCTCCCACTGAGCCTCCGGAGCGATCATTACCAGCGCCAGAGCCTTTCTCGGGTGAGTTCCATAAATGTGCTGGATTTTTGACCCAGATCACGTTACAATTCCAACAGTTACGAAGAACGTCTGAGACTGACGGGGCCAAAATTACCTTTATTGTTCAACTGTTACGTGGGCAGGCACTGAACTGGGCGCAAGCCGTTTTAAGAACAGCCCATGAGATTTCTTACAAGGATTTCCTCACCGAGTTTAAAAGTGTTTTTGAAAGAGGCACTGGAGCGGAGGCGGACGCCCACAGATTGTTGAATTTGAAGCAGGGGAGGCGGAGTATGGCGGAGTTTTCGGTCGAGTTCTGGACCTTGGCTGAAGAAACGGGGTGGGGGCAGTCGGCATTGATAAGTACCCTTTTGAATAATATTTGTGATGAGTTAAAAAAAGAACTGGTGATGAGGGATGTTCCTAAAACCCTTTCTGATGTGATTACACACATCAGAAAGGGTGAAGATAGATGAGCACATAGGGGCGCGTCGGGGAACCGGAAACTACATTTCCCAGAAGCCTCCGGGTTGCATGGAGATGACGTCAGGAGGAGGTGCGATCAGCGGCAATCAAGTATCGGACAGCATGGAGGAGAGTGAACAGCCCATGCAACTGGGCCACTCCAGACTGTCGCCCGAGGAGTGGCATCGTCGGTGGAGGGCCGGTGAGTGTTTTTTTTGTGGCCGCAAGGGCCATATTGCCACAGATTGCCCGGCACGGCCAAAAGACAGCGCCCGCCAGTAGTGAGGAGTGTACGGGTGGGCGAGGTCTCCTGTTCTCAGTCTCCTCCTTGTCTCATGGTTGCAGCCAAGTTAACGATTCGGCTCGAGACTCATTCTCTTGACGCTCTGATTGATTCCGGGGCAGAATAGAATTTTATTGATGCCTTGCTGGCGCTTAAATTAGGTTTTAGCACGGAGCCTCTGTCACATTCACTCCAAGTCACAGCCCTTAGTGGTCAGCGTCTCCCGGACATTACTCTTGTCACTGAACCTGCTTCCCTGACTCTTTCCGGCAATCATTCTGAAGTCATACAGTTTTATGTCTTTAAAGCCCCACTCACACCACTAGTCTTAGGCTACCCCTGGCTACGTCAACATAACCCTATGATTGATTGGAGGAAAGAAAGTATTTTGGGGTGGGGGGAAGAGTGTCACATGTCCTGTTTAAAAGCCGCCAACCCCGCCATGAACCCACCAACCAATTCAGCGATCTCCGAACCGCCAGATCTGTCCTCTGTGCCGTCTGTTTATCACGACCTGGCACAGGTGTTTTGTAAGGATAAGGCATGCTCCTTTCCCCCCTCACCGGCCGTATGACTCCTCCCAAGCGCACCAGTCCCCGCGTTCGAGCTTCTCCAGGGAGCCACTATCTTCTCAAAGGTGGACCTGTGCAACGCCTACCATCTAGTGAGAATAAGGGAGGGGGATGAGTGGAAAACGGCTTTCAATACTCACCTCGGCCATTTCGAATATCTTGTAATGCCTTTTGGTCTCACCAATGCACCAGCTAGGTTTCAGGCTCTCATGAACGACGTTCTCCGGGATTTCATTGACCACTTCGTTTTCGTCTACTTGGATGACATCCTCATCTTCTCCCGCTCCATCACCGAACACCAAGGCCATGTCAGGCAAGTCTTTCAGCGTCTCCTTGAGAATCGTCTCTTTGTTAAAGGGGAGAAGTGTGAGTTTCATGTCTCAACTGTTTCCTTCCTGGGCCACATCATCGACCAAGGTAACCTCAAAACTGATCCCGCGAAGGTTCAAGCCGTTGTTGACTGGCCGACCCCCTCTAACTGTAAAAAGCTTCAAAGCTTTCTGGGGTTCACGAACTTCTATCGTCGCTTTATTCGCGACTACAGTAAACTTGCCCTGCCTCTGACCCGTCTCACTTCTCCCAAGGTTCCCTTCTGCTGGGATGAACCGGCTCAACAAGCATTCGCTCATCTGAAGGACCGCTTTGCCTCGGCGCCCATTCTCGTCCAACCCGACCTCAACCTGCAGTTTGTTGTAGAGGTGGATGCCTCGGACGCTGGAGTGGGGGCGGTGCTTTCCCAGCAGCAAGGTGGTAAGCTTCACCCCTGTGCCTACTTTTCACGCTGTCTCACCTCCGCAGAGAGCGACTATGATGTGGGAGACCGAGAGCTACTAGCCATCAAACTAGCTCTGGAGGAGCTGCCCAGCCGTTTGTGGTCTGGACCAATCACAAGAACCTGGAGTACATTCGATCGGCAAAGCGCCTCAACGCCAGCCAAGCCAGGTGGGCCCTGTTTTACTAGATTCCAGTTCACAATCACTTACAGACCCGGTTCCCGTAATGTCAAGCCAGACGCCCTCTCATGCCAATTCGTGGCCTCCGAAAATGCAGCTCGGGACTCTCCCATTCTACCGCCCACCTGTGTAATTGGGGCCCTGACCTGGGAGTTCGAGTCGGCTATTGGAGAGGCTCAACGGACAGAACCAGACCCCGGAACGGGACCTCCAGGCTTGCTCTTCGTACCCTCCTCAGTAAGGTCACAAGTGTTACATTGGGCTCATACTGCCAGATTCACCTGCCAGCCGGGGGTCCACCGCACTATTACCTTCCTTCAATGTTTCGCTTGGTGGCCTTCCCTCGCTAAAGATGTCCGCGAGCATATTTCCGAATGCTCGACCTGCGCTCAAAACAAGAGCGTCCATCAACCACCCTCTGGCCTCCTCCAACATCTGCCGACTCCGAGCCGCCCCTGGTCACACATCGCTATTGACTTCATCACAGGTCTGCCCGTCTCGTCGGGTAACTCTGTCATTCTCACCATTGTGGACTGTTTCTCCAAAGCTGCTCATTTTGTTGCCCTCCCTAAGCTTCCCACTGCTCTAGAGACCGCCCGGCTACTAACTAACCATGTTTTTCGCCTCCATGGAATCCCCTCGGACATTGTGTCAGACAGAGGACCGCAGTTTATGTCACGTGTCTGGAAGGAGTTCTGCAGTGCCCTCGGAGCTCAGGTCAGTCTCTCCTCTGGTTTTCACCCACAGACCAATGGTCAAACGGAGCGTGCCAACCAGGAGCTCGAAGCAGCTCTCCGGTGCCTGGTGTCCACTAACCAGTCAACTTGGAGCGAGCAACTGCCATGGATTGAGTATGCTCATAACAGCCTTACCTCCTCTGCCACCGGTGTGTCCCCTTTCAAGGTGTCCCTGGGCTATCAACCACCACTCTTCCCAGCCGTCGAAGGTGAGCACTTTGTTCTCTCTGTCCAACAGCATCTTCGGAGGTGTCAGCGCGCCTGGAAAGCGTCTCGGGCCGCCCTTCTCCGCACAGTGGAACGCAACAAGCACCCAGCAGATCGCCACCGGACCCCTGCTCCCACCTACACACCTGGACAAAAGGTTTGGCTGTCTACCAGATTCATCCCGCTCAGGTCTGAATCCAAGAAACTGTCTCCCACTTTCATCGGTCCCTTTGAAGTCGACTCTGTGATTAACCCCGTCTCTGTCCGTCTTAAACTGCCCCGGAATATGAAAATCCATAACACCTTTCACGTGTCGCAAGTGAAGCCTTGCCTCTCTAGTCCTCTGCAGTGTTGGGTAAGTTACTTTAAAAAGTAATGAATTACTAATTACTTAGTCAATATTGTATTTAAAATACTTATCTAATTGCTTTGTCAGAAAGGTAACTTAATTACTAAATAAGTAATTTAACTAAATACTTCTTAAAATCCCTATAAACCTTGAGTGGGCAAACAATAGCAATTAAACTCTTTAAATAATAAATACATTTTTTTAAAGACGGAGACTCTACAGTACGCAGCAGTAGCATCTCTTCCACAATGTAGCCTGCAATCATTTTTTTAAGCTCACCTTCAGACGCTTTCTGTGCTGCTGAAGTAAAATCAAGTTTTGCCTGCTTAGCAGGAGTTGCCGCGGTGTTATCCATGGATGATGAACAAGGATCACTCAGAAGTGTTCGTCTATGCTCTCGTGCCAGGCGCTTCAGTAGATTACTCATGCTATTAACAGCGGCCAATAGTTTTTTCTCCCTAGGACATAGCTTACATATTACTGTAATGTTCTTGTCTGCTTGTTTCAGAAAAGTGAAGAGACGGGAATATGTCCATTTCAAAAAACAGCCACTCGCTTCAACCGAGTCCAACATCTTCCGCTTTAGAATACGACTATGCAGCAAACTGGCGCGAAATGACGTGCACCTGCAACGATGTTAAAGCGGCAGAGTTTACTTCTACGTTTAGAAGATAAATTATTGAAATTAAATAATGATATTCAGCAAGATTAATTATTTTACAATGTAACAGAAGTACATTGTAAGTAACTGTAATTAAAATACCTAAAAATGAACAGTAATTAGTTACTCTACTTTTTCAGTGGAAGAGTAAGTTAATTACAGTAACGCGTTACTGTCATGGCCAGACGGATCAGCTGCACGCTGATCAGCACGCTCTGTTTCTCTTTCTCTTCCTCTCTTTCTCCTCTTCTCTGTCGCCGGGGCGGAACTCACTGTGGGTTCATGCCCTCAGGAGATGAGACACCTGGGTCTCATTAAGATGATCAGCATTTAAGCCAGGAGGTGACTGCTGTTCGTCGCTGGATCGTTGTCTACCACGCGTTAGTGAAGCCAAACTACTGCAAGTCGAGTTAAGTGTGTTTCCTTTGTGCGTTGTATTTAACCCCGTCTCCCTGTCTACAGAGCTCCCTGGATTTCCCCCCGTGTGATTCCCTAGTGGCAAGTGCTGAAGTGAGAGCCAGTGATCGTTTGTGTGGATGATCTGAAGAACGCATGCTTTTCCCCTGGACTTCCCTTGAGCCCCTTTTCCCTCACGCAGCTGTACATAGCACTCCCCCCCCACCAATAGAGCACTTAATTGTGCTGTAATATACATATATATATTGCCTGTCCTGTCTAGAAGTGTAGCAATCAGGGTTGTTGTCTGAAGGCCAAACTAAATGCCCAGCAGATTTATTTTCCAAAGTCTACCATTACGGCTTTTGCTATACTGGTCCACTTGATACTCATATTTAATTTGATTTTTATTAGGTTTTTAACATTTATGAGTTATTACAATCAGAATGCAAAAGACGGAAATAAAGAAAGAAAGAGAAGTTGGGGAGAAAGTAGGCAAAAGGAGAGGGAGAGAAAAACAGGGAAGAGAGAGAGAAAAAACACTGAAAATCTGCTGAAAAAAACAAGCAAAAAACAACACAGCATGGAAACCACGGCAACAACCAACATATGCATAAATAGCGGTAAATAATAAATATTAAATGCTACTGAGCAGCACACAGTATTAATGATACATGACACATAATGTGTGTCTGTGAGTACCTGTTTGTACACCTGTGTGAGCTGAGCCCTGGGCCAAATAGACCTGAGGGCTCCCCACCCCCAGAAACAGCCCAACAAAGCCAAGGGGGCCCGGCTCAGCCAAGCTGCTGTCGGGAATGATCCACTACGCATTTGAGCACCCAGCCCCAGACACAGAGAACCACCAATGCACCAGCGGAGTTGGGGGACCACCTGGACCTGCAGCAGTAGGGAAACCCACCAGCCCAGACCCCGACCAGAGGGCCAGTTCCTCCTCCCGGCCCATTACCCCAGACGGCGAACAGAGAACGGGTTTTAAGATTTGTGCTTTGATTTAAGCAAGTTCTCCTTTGCGCTTTTCCAGTATAATAGCTGGAAATCCTGTTCTTGGTTATGCCGACTGCCAAATGTGCAGCCATAGTAATTCCTCCCATTTAATGAAGTGCTTGTCATTTATTTCAGTTGGGAGTCTTTGAAACAGCTATAATAACCAGGTAAAGATGATCAACTTGAGATATGAAACTTAATAAAACTTAATTAAATTCTATCTCCTAATGTAATTCCCAGTTTTCTGTTTTTTTAAGTCAATTAATTTAATCAATTTAATTCAGCTCCACTCAACAAAATGAACGCACACAAATGATGCATTTTTTATAGTTTGGCTTTTTCTCATATAGATGACATCTGACAATTTCAATATTTACTACTTCTGCTCTATATCCCACTCTCAGTCTGAACTAGCATATGATGCATTTCCTGTATATTTAGTATAATCAGATTTAATTTAATTAAACTCTAAACAACTTGAAAAGGAAAAAAATGACATTTTATTCACTTCTTTGCTGACGTTTGCTGCACTGCTGCAGATTTTACTGGATAAAGATGAAAAACATTTACTCACTGGACCAGTGAACTTGCAGGAGGCAAAGTCGCTGCAGCCACCATTTGGCTCTTCAGTACATCTGGAGAGCAGACAGAAAAACAGCCTGATGTCATGTCCCCAAAAGTAAACACCTCACGTTGATTTAATGAAGGCAACAAGGAAGCCAGAAAAAAAAACGTATTTAAGACAAAGATGAAAGGCCACACCGACCTGTTAATGGGACTGCAGGAGTAGCCATCTCCCTGGTAATCACTGCGGCAGGTGCAGTTGACGACGAGTCCCGTCTGGTTGCAGTCCGCATTCACATGGCAGCCGCCGTTGTACTCGGAGCAAAGGTCTGGAGCTGCAGAGTGTTTTTAATAAAACTGTCATCTGATTCATTATAAATGCTGGCTCAGTTTAAGGTAAGCATCAGCTCGCCACATGTACAACATCTGGAGCCTGAAACAAATGTGAACTGTTTTGATGCTTTTCTACAGCAACCAAATTATCAATCAGAACAGGAGTGCCACTGAGGAGAGAAAACAAATCTGATACTGAAAAACTAGAAGGATGAAAATATTTTAAGAAAAACAAACTGTCACAGAGCTCTTTCTTAAAATGCTCCAAAAACAGTTTGATTAATTCTGCCAGTCTGCTAATGTGCACAACAAGAACATTTACAGAAAGAATGACAGGTTACTGTAGTCAAAGAAAATAATAAGGGATAAAAACTATAAATGAAAAGGGATTATGGCAACAGTAGGGCCAAAAAAAAAAAAGTTTATGCTTTTAAAAAATTACTGAAACAATTGATTTTTTACAATCTTTGTTATTTTGATTAGAAGGAAGGCCAAAACCTGGTTGGGGTGGGGCGGGGCACACCACCATTTTCTTTTTTGTATGCTGAAAAACTCTGGATTGTAAGGTTAATCAAGTGTTGACCAGTATTGTAATGAATCACATGGACGCTTATCACTTGCATATGCTCAAATGTTGGGCAAGCTAATTAAACTGATTTAATTAGACCCCCTGGTTCACTGCCAGGGAGGCTAATCTTCCTCTAATCTAAGGGCTGAACTGGCCTCCTGTACTGCAATGCCAGGGTTAATAAGTTACAAATCAGCCATCAAAGACTAACAGGTGAATATACTTTGTCTCTTCTCCACCAACACATTCCTGGTTCTGTTATCTTTTAATCAGAGATAAATTACTATCATTGGAGCCTTCAAACTTAATTCACTGAAGCCATTTAAATGCACCAAGTGTTTACTGTACCAGCTCAGAAGAGACGATCCAAGCACAGGACGCAGCAGGGTAACAGTTAAAAATCAAGATTATTGATCCAGACTGAGGTCAGCTAATTAAAGAAACAAAACACAAGAGGAACAAGGGGATACACAAAGAAGACACCTAGGACTAGAAGGAAACAAAACAATATATCAAGAATACTAACAGAAAGTTAGAACAGCTGACTGGGAAGAATTCAACACAATCTAATACGAAATAAAGGGAAACTGGGGAATACATTTACAGAGGTGAGTAGCTGGTGTGCAAGAAAACTTGTGGGAACTAGAATCAAGGGTGGAAGTAGACAGAGTTAATAAAATAAAAAAGGAACTGTGGAATGGCTGCTGTTTATGTTGTATGACGCTGATGATGTCATGCTGTTTCGGGTTGTATTAGAAAAAGTAAAACATTGTCAGAGCGTAGCAGAAACAACAGTGGATGTGACACAACCACCAATCTCGACCGATCCCTGTTGATGAGTGGTTGTTAGGTGATCATATGCTACACTTTTTGGTGTAGTATCTGATCATCCTTGTGATTTAAACACTGCAGTCACTCATAAATTACAACCAAGTGGTATTAAGACCTGAAAAATTCAATGAAATGCAGGTTTATTTACCCCAAGTACCTTTAGGCAACTGGCATCAACAGTTGCCTAAAGGGACTTTATGAAGTAAAGACCCTACAGTGTTCAGGAGAAAACCCTGACAATCGAACAAGCCCCTGGAATAAGCCTGCAGTGATGGTTTAAAGGATTCTAATGACATGTAGCAGTTGTAGATCTACATATTGGGAGTAGAAAAAGTTTCATGGAGGGGGAACGCTCAGTCTAACGCATGAAGTCCCACAGCAGTCTGAAACTACACTGTCTGATGGCATCATGTCAACATGGACTAAAATCTCTGAGCAATGTTTCAGCACCTTGTTGAATTTGAATAAAAGCAGAACTGAAACAAAAAAAAGGGGGGGGGGGAACCTGGTTCAAGCATATTGTACATATTAAAGTGTATTTTTGCATTATTAATATTAGATTTACGGATTATTTTTCTTAACCGTGGATAGAAAGCAGTGAAGACAGGAAAGTCAGGGGACAGCGGGTAAGGGAAGACACACCATGGGTCAGAGTTGAACCTGGACCGCTGCATTTCAGCCTTGTAGCCTATAGTTGCATGCAAATCTCAGAGGTGGTTTTTCACCTTCAAGGTGAATTTTCTTCATCTCAACGAGTTGCTTATTGGAACCACAGCTGGACCCGGATGATCAAAACTTACCAGAGCTTCCTCTTACTTCTGTGACTACAAAGCACTCTAATCTCTTCTAAATCTATTATTGCATGACCACCGTTAGGATGATGTGTGTTTTTAAACAATGGACAACACTCACGTGGCTCTGGAGTGCAGAAGGTGCCATTCCCCTGGAATCCCGGTTTACACAGACAACCAGCACCTAGCACACAGTCAGCCTGAGCGTGGCACTGCCGGCACTCCTCTGGGATTGAGCCTAGAAAGGCACACGTGGGATTTATCTCAGTAGAAGATAACAAGTCAAATCCAGTCAAGTCAAAGTTTATTTATATAGCACATTTAAAAGACTAGTGTACATCAAAGTGCTTCACAATAAAACCGCAGTGTGGGCAGAACAAAGAACAATAGTACAATTATACTTAAAATTGCATTTACATGGTGTAAGGCAGGCCGAATGAAGGTCAAACTAATTTGTTTCAAAAGCTAAGTTAAACAAGTGTGTTTTTAAACGGGATTTGAATGATTGAATTGATTCCGAAGTACGGATTTCGACTGGGAGATTATTCCAGAGTCTAGGGGCAGCGATGGCAAATGCACGGTCACCTCTGGTTTTTAAACGAGACCTTGGTTGCATTAGGAGCAGTTGGCTGGAGGATCTTAGTGCTCTCTTTGGGTTGTACGGATAGAGGCGATCAGTTAAGTAGCTAGGGGCCAGGTTATTTAGAATTTTAAAAGTGAGCAGAAGGATTTTGAAATCAATGCGATATTTGACGGGAAGCCAGTGTAGGTTAGCGAGGACGGGGTGATGTGCTCATGCTTTCTAGTGCCGATTAAGAGGTGTGCTGCCGCATTTTGGACTATTGCAGGCGCTGAAGGAGGGAGAGTTGGAGGCCCAGGTAAAGAGAGTTACAATAGTCCAATAAGGAGTGATGAAGGCATGGATAAGTTTTTCAAGTTCTTTATGTGGTAAATAGGGCTTAGCTAACAAGAGTAAACAGGGCTTTAAGATAAAACTCACAGGTTTATTTAAGGAATGTTTTTGTGAATCCAACCTAGAAACTTTCAGAAACCAAAAGCATTCAACATGGATCCAGAATCCTCGTTTTGTTTGCATAGACCATTTGCACTTGGACTTCCTACACTGTCTGAAAGTGGTCTCTTAAATTTGAATTTCGTTATGAGCAAGAGGACAAGGTCTCAGGGATCCAAATCCAAAGTAGGTCTTAATCTGAGTGAAGACTGTGTTGCCATCATCTCCTGGCATGATGGCACAACATCAAGTTTCAGGTAGTTTCCAGCGAATGTTCTTCAGATGCCTCAGGTGTTACAGAAAAAAAAGAAAACAAATGACACTCATATTCTTGTTCACACTCCCGGCCTGATGCACTGCTTTTCTACTTGGAAACTTTGACTCCTCCACTGAAAACTCCTGTCTGGTCTCTGGGTTGTCGCTGGAGAGCCCACTCTCATCGCTGGGGTGATTCCTCTCCTTGAAAGTTGGTGACGTTCAAGGACTTTGGTGAAATTGCAGCAAATTACATCCAAGTAGTCATACCATGATTTCCATGTAGTGATCTAAAAGCAGTAGCAACACTGGAAGCAAACTGCACCCAAATTTTAGGGGTTTTCTGTGTTTTTTAATGGGCAGTCTTAAGTAAAAAAAACAAAACATGGTTGGAATTATGTTGATCAAACACTGAAATAGATTATTTAACATGATTATCCATGCACTCAAACATCATGCATTTATTAAACGGTCTTTGCATCTAAATAAACGATAAATACATTGAAAACAAAAAACAGGAGGAGGTTGGCGGTGTTTTTGACCATAAAGGTAGTCTCACAGGAAGAACCACTGGTCCCTGCTGACCTGCAGCCTCTCCGTTGTGAGGTGGAGGTTTGGACAAGGACAAAAAGAGGTGCAGTTGGCAACAGGCTCGCATATCTCCAGAGACGAGTACAGAAGCTACTGAAAGAGAGCCGAAGCTAAAAATTAAATTGCATCTCAAGCACACACTGCCAAAAGTGGACCAGGTAGTAGATGCTGAGGGATCTGGAGACAAAGGAAGCTGCAGCTGTTCATGATCGTTTCACATCATGACTTTAAGCTCCTCTTTATAAATCTTACTGATGAAAGTCTGGCTCAAGACGATCTAAACAGCGAATGAGTTTTGGCTGTAAATGAAAGGGCTGTGCTCGTTTTATAACACAAGACAGAACAGACCAGAAGAGCTTTGTAGCAAAGATAAAAGCAACAAGTCATTGCTGTATCTCATTATCTTCTTAACTGTTAAAAGCCAAAAACCTAACTGAAACTAAAATGAGTCACTCAGATGTGGTTTTCATCGTATCTCATCGCTGTTTGGCTGGAACAGAGAAAAACTGGTTAAAATGTTGAGGATAGCCCTAAGTTGTTTTTTTTAGTTTAACAAGCCCTTTAAGGTGGAGAATAGTTATAGCAGATGGGTGGAGCTTCTGAGATAAGACATTAGGGACAATTTCCCCCCTAAATGACAACATACACTGATGAGGCATAACCTTATGACCTTTTTCTTTTGCTGCCAAAACAGCCCTGACCCATGTTCCCTCTAAGCTGCGGCACGTGCGCAATTGCGCACTGCTGGCACGGTCTCTGCGCACAGAAAATCTGCTTTGCACACAAAAAAACTAACCTGAATTGAAATTAAAATTAATACTTTAACAATTCTGTTTTGCAGTGTTAGTCAGTGAGTGACTCAGCCTCCCTGGGAAAGTCTATGCCAGGGTGCTGGAAAGGAGAGTTCGTCCATTAGTCGAACCTCGGATACAGGAGGAACAATGTGGTTTTCGTCCTGGTCGCGGAACACTGGACCAGCTCTTTATCCTCTCCAGGATA
>NW_005187647.1:281810-299020 GCF_000239375.1 Pundamilia nyererei | reverse complement strand
GGGAAAAAATTAACCATGTTTGCTGTTCATATGTCTTGTAATTGGGATGAAGTAAACATCTGTTGAGTAATTTAACATAAAATTGTTTGATAGTGTTAATTTGGAAAGCCAAAACTCTAGCGGGTCCACCAGACCCATGAACACTGGCTGAGTAACAAAAATACGAACACCACACAAAGGTTAAAAATGCCTTGGCTGCATTTAAAAGAAAAGCTGCAAAAAACTTTGTTGTTTTCCAAACTGAGTTACTTTTTTGAATTTAAAGTAAATATTTAAAGTAAATATTCACCACTGTAACAGTATACATGACAAAATAAAAGAAAGCACCTCAGATTCATTGTTTTATAATAACTTGGTTAAGGTTTAAAATGACCACGGGCTTGGTTTAGGGATAATTTAACCATGCCTTAATGGTTACCAAGGTATCCATCTGTTTAAAAAAATTGTGAGCTTTATTTAAGAAATAATAAACAAAAATCATACATTTGTAGATGTTTTAGAATTTTTACAACCTCAGTACCAACCAGTGGCTCTTTTCATGAGCTTTGTTGACCATTAAAACCCGATCAGGGTCTCATATCTTTGTGCATTCAAGAAGAAATCTCACCTATTTTGTTCTGGCAGCGATTGCCCTCCCAGCCCGGCTTGCAGATACACTGTCCAGATCCTCCAATGCCATCATTGCACCTTCCCTGGTTCCTGCAGGAACAGGCTGAGAGAGACAAACAAGACTTGACTTGAAGAGTAGAAAAAAACTGTGAAATGAGCATTTAGAGCAGCCTGAAGCCTGAGCTTTGGGCTCACATCTGGATTATGTTTTATATGAGCAACATTATTTTTAAAATATAAAAAATGAAAAGCAGATAAGGTCCACTTCATAAATCACACAGCATAAATCTAATTTTTTGTCATATTTCTTATTTTAATATTATGCTTTTGATTTTATTTATGCTCCAAGGATCTATGGTGGTGAGCTGTCTGTGAACCTGAGTCACATTTGCAGCCCGAGTCTGACAGAGGAGAACAAATCAGCATTATAGATAACATCCTCTCTACCAGAGAAGCTGACACCATCAGAGCTTAACAATTATCGACCAGCTGTTCTCACGTCGCATGTGAAGAAGGTACTGGAAACACCAGTTTTGGCTCACCTGAGACCACAGGTGGAAACATCTATTGATCCTCTGCAGTTTGTACACCAACCAAATCTGGGAGTGGATGATTCAATCATCTCCATGCTGCAGAGAACCTACTCCCAATCTGGAGAGTAACAGCTGCACAGTGAGGATACTTTCTATGATTTATCAAGTAAATTTGAAATGATTCAGCTGCTGCTTCTGAGCGAGAAGCTCCTGAAAATATCAGTGAACACTTCCACCATCTCATGGATTACTGACTACCTGACAGTCAGTCTTCAGTATGTTAGAATGGCATAGCTCTGTCAGATTTGGTGGTTACA
The DNA here is from genome assembly GCF_000239375.1 of Pundamilia nyererei. NCBI lineage: Eukaryota > Metazoa > Chordata > Actinopteri > Cichliformes > Cichlidae > Pundamilia > Pundamilia nyererei. The sequence goes on along the minus strand of NW_005187647.1, from coordinate 297,561 downwards.
GTGTAGCTTGCCATCACCCGTGTGTAAATGGGTGGATGACTGAATGTAGTGTAAAGCACTTTGGGGTCCATAGGGACTAAGTAAAGCGCTATACAAATACAGGCCATTTACCATCAAGGATGGCTACATGGCCCATGTCTATCCTGGGACAGGATGCCGATGTGGTGGAGGAGTACAAGTAGCCGAGCATCCACATGAAAAACAGACTAAACTGGAAGGATGTATACAAGAAGGGGTGAGCAGGCTCTTCAACATGTGCAGAAACATAATGGACATTTTCTATCAGTCAGCTGTGAGAAACATCAGAGCTGGTAAGAGAAGGTCACTGCACCAGCTGTTATCCATAATGGATAATCCTGGCCACCCTCTGCACTGCTTACTAGGAGGCAGCGGAGCATCTTCCCCAAAAGACTGATTCAGCTCTGCTGCCACAAGAACAGAGACAGGAAAGCTTCATGTTGTCACCATCTTTAATACAATATATCATCTTTCAGGCTGAGAGACATCTGTCAGATATAATTATTAGTATTATTATTATTATTGTTAATAATACTAATATTTTAATTGCTGTAACACACATGAATTAATAATCATAGGTTAATTAAATATTAAATAAATGCTGTTTTTTTCATCAAAAGTTTCATTGTTTTTTATAAGAGCTGTTATGCAACAGCTTCACTTTAACTAAAGCTGCAGAGTGCTCTTTGCAGACCTCAATCTGCTCTGGATGAATTGAGCAACCATGGCGACGTGTTTTGTTCCTGCTGTGACGAAGAGTTTCAAATCGACTCCAGCTCTAACTGACACCTCTGCCGTCTCCTCCAAAGCGAGGACACACCTGTGTTCCTCTGTGGAGAAACACTGAGTTGGATTTAATAAAGACTGTTAAACTCAAACAGGCAAAGATGAGCATTCGTATCCACATTTAAAGAAAAACAAAAAATCTGCTCTGGTGGTTTGGCTCTAAGCAAAGACAGCTGGCAGGTTTGTCCTGAGCTGGAAACACACCCAGCTGTGTGATGGTGAGTGTGGAGTGTTGCCATGGTGACAGACTGCTGGAGAGCTGATGGGGGTGAGATTGTCTGCTGATGCCAGATTTGCTACTTTCTTTCGCCACAGCGTATCGTCACAACGCAGCCATGGTGAATACATCAAAGGGCTGAAACGCACCCTCCTCTTATTTTTATATTTTGTTTTTTTTTAATACCAAAATCGTGCACCAAATTTATGATTGAGATTTTGCATTTCTATGCACTGCCCCCTGCAGGTGGTAGAGAGCTGCTGCCTCAAGTGCTGCTTTTCATTACACTCACATGTCTCCTCCCTTCCTCAGCTCATCCCAGTCAAGTGGGAGAGTTGTGAGGAAAAGGTGTGAGGATGGAGGAGGAAGCTGTGAAGTGAGAATTCCTCCATTCCAGAGTCAGTCTTCACTTATGGATGTTGCTTGTGATTGTTTTTGATTATCTACTCGTCTTATTTCTAGAAAGCGTTGTAAGAACTGAGCATTTATATGAAAATCAGCCTATCGCGCTAACTTTGGCTCATTACCAGATATTCTTGTTCATCAGTGAGCACTACACAGCATTGGAAGCAAGAAATTAAAGGAAAACCTCCCTCATCAAAAGTCTGTGAGGGTTCTCAGTCATCCAGGTCATCGTAGTCTGAGGGGCTTGCAAAGAAAAGCGTCTGGACTTTTCTAGGTTTCTTGAAGATGTTTCACCTCTCATTCGAGAAGCTTCTTGGGTTCTAAGAGCAACTGGTGGAGAATCCCAGATTTTATACCCTATGGGAGTGTTCCCCCAAAGGGTCATGGACCCCCTATTGATCCTCTACCTAATCACACGAGCCAAGGTGTGAAAACGGGTGTGGGTCACAGTCAGCCAAGGTTTCGGATGAACCCACTGTGAAACCTAGACCCACCCTATCATGTGATTTCCTGAGGTCAGATGGCCCAGGATGTGAGTGGGCGTTAAGGCGTCTGGGAGGGGATTTAAAAATTGGATAATAGATGGCAGACAGTTGGTGTCGTAAGCCACCGCCTCTGTTCAAAGATGGTGACATCGATGGCTTCTTTCACTCCTCTTTCAAACCACCTGTGAACATTGGCATCCTCGAAAGAGTGACCTTTGTCCTTTAGATGCAGATGAACCGCTGAGTCTTGTCCCATTGAGGGGTTCTTCTATGTTGTGCCATGCATTTATGAAGTGGCTGTTTGGTCTCTCCAACAGCCACTTCTGGAGAGCTGTTGGAGAGCAGACCTTATCTACAAAAGGTGCACTCTCTTTGTTTTTCCATTGAGCAATGATAAAAACTAAAAAGCATGTTACCTGTGCAGTTAGGGCCATAGAACCCAGCGACACACAGTTCGCAGGATTCCCCTCTGAATCCGGTGTGGCATCTACATGTTCCAGTACCGAGATTACCGTCGTTGCAGTCGCCATGTTTGCCACAAGGGGCCTCCAAACCACCTGAACAAACTGCAACAGACAGAAGAAAAGGGTCAAAACATAGCATGGAAACAAAGAAAAAAAGAAACTCTCTTCCAGTCTTTATTAACTTTGCTCAGTGGGACCTGACAGAGACGGAAGTCTGTGGGAGAATTCTGCAAAGGTAAACATGGTGGCACACCCAGCCTTACCCAGCTTTCATGTCCCTGTGACCTCTGAAAAAAGGTTTTACTCCAGGGGCTTCAAAACAACTGCCCATAGGCATTACCAAGACGGCTTGCAGTGCTGTGAAAAAGTATTTACCCCCTCCTTGATTTCCTAGCTTTTTACATATTTGTCACGTGTAGATAACACAAGTTAAATATAATCTGGTGACAGGGGATTTCTAAGAATCGCCCCACAGTTCTTCAGCTAAGACACCTGAGTTAGAAAACGCAAACACTGCAGTCGTCTTTACTCGCGAAGGCAGTCACAGAGCGCTCGTCCTCGCAGGAGGCACTCACGGACTCGCGCTCTGTCACTGTCTGCGTTCTTTATTTATGCAAGCTTGTCACATGTGTGTACAAAGATAACAAAGTTATTCTAAGAACCCAGAGCTGAGGTTCCCCTTTTCTAAGTCTGTATGTTCTTAACATAGAGGAAGCTGTTAGTTGCTAAATAAGTTTATCACACAAGAGTTTATGTCAACAGTCACGTAGACATGTGGATTGCTTAGTGATCCATAAATTGAGCACATTTCATGTAGCTGATCACACTAGGTACAATTTTCTTCTGACATTCCCTCCTTTTTATCACGAAATGAAATGTACATGTTATCAGTAAGTAACTACTTGTCTTTCACATTTTCAGTTACTACATCATTAGTAGCACTTCATCTTCATCTAACAAATAGGAAAAGAAGTCTTCATGATCCTCATCGGTTTGTGGTACATCTGCATATGCTGTGAGTGATGTCGCTATCATCTGTGAAATTACAGCTTTTAAACAAGGGATAACACAAATAAAGAAAAAGCAAAATAAAACCAGGGAAACTCCAACGCCGATCAACAGTCTCTTGACTGAGCGCTTCTTCCTGGATGAGGATGTTGATGTTTATGTGCACTTTACACAAGCCATTCTGAAAGTGTGATCAGAGATCAGAATTGGTGCACATGTTACAGTGTGTTTCCCATATATGGTTGGTTGTGTTAAACACGTATCTGTATCAGGCATTGTTCATCCAAGGATGGATGTGGTCTTGTGTCATGTCCAGTAGATGTGAGTTGTCATGTGTCCATCTCTTATCTCTGCTCGTGTATTGGTATCTTATTATTATCTTTGTCTAATATTAAAATCTGATTCCTGATCTGAAACATGGCAGTGTGAAATCAGGAAGGGGACAAATACTTTTTCACAGCAGTTTAGAAAGACCGTAAGTCCACATTTTTCTCACTTGGACATTAAACTAAGTAAGCATCAGTAATATCTAGTCAACCAGAAGCGTGACTAATATCTTTGAGAAAACATGCTTTCAATAAAAACTACACAAACTCAACAACTTCCAAACTAAAGCCTGTGACTTTCAGAATTTGTAACTCAGTCTTTAAACAAGCTGCAAAAACCAAGAACATCTCTGTACAAACAAAAGCACAATTCCTCACATAAGTGCCTCCCTCCCTTCCCCTCTTACCTTGACAGTCTCGCCCGAAGTGGTTTTTGCAGCACTTCTGTACCCAGCCTGGAAAGCTACAAACTCTCCTACAGCCATATCTGCTGAAACGATCCAGGTCATCATACAAGTATGAGTAGCGATACCTGGAGCGCAAGTTCAAACAGCGCTCCGTCTTTTCCTGGAAGAATACAGAAATGATATTTATCTCCACAGTCTTTGCAGCTAATGCTCACATGCTTTAGCAGACCTTACCGTGTCATAGTGTTTGAAGGGACAGGACGGGGTGAAGATGCAGCTTCCACAGCGCCCCTGAAATATTTAAGACAAGTGAGATAATGATTATTTGTCATGAGATAACAGGGTTAAAGCCCTACTTAATCCACCAGGGCACATGCTAATGTGAGAGCCTTTGTAGTTTTCTGGTGTTGTTAGGATATCTGGGTCGCTGACCCAGTGGTTTTAGTTTTGTACCTTTTATTTGTGCTGTCATCTTAGTTTATTGTGAAAGTTTTGGTTTCTGTTTTGCATTTCTATTTTTCCCCAGTTCTTCTTGGTGTGTGATTATTTAGTTCTGAAGTTTTGGTTTCCTTACTCCCTCTATTCTGTGTCCAGTCAGTGTCTGTGTCTGCCCTGGTCCCACGTCTCTGTTCCCTCTGTTGCAGTGCCTGCTTGTGCGTCTGTAAGTTCAGTCTGTGTTTCCTGTTTTACTTTAAAAATCCGTGTCTCATGTTAATGCGTCTGGTTTTGCTTCCTTTGTCTCATCAGCCCTGATTTCTCCAGCTGTGTTTCCCTCCTGTCTCTCATTCCCTGATTGCTCCCTCTGTGTATATAAGCCCTGTCTTTTCATCTGTCCGTGTTGCGATCTACCCTCATTCATGCTTTGTGGCCTGCCTGCCTGCCTGCCTGCCTGCCTGCCTGCCTGCCTGCATGCATACATTCTTTGTAATTTGGAAGTTTGTTACTTTGCGTTCAGCATTACAGCTGGGTTTTTTTTTTGAGTTCACGTTTGTCTCCGGAGTCTGTACTTTGGGTCCCCCTTACCACCACTCCTGCCTGCACACAGCCTTCGCATGACAGGTGTTTATTCACCTGGCGCTCATCCTGGGAATTACACATTATTCAATCCCAACAATTTAGTGAAACAAAGCTTAGCTTAGTTGTTAGCTTGGTTGCTAAAGGTCAGAGGCAATTGTATGATCTATTCCTACTCTACACAAGAAGAAGCTAATAAACAATTTAGCTTCCTAAATTTTAAAATAAATCCTATGATCAAAGATAATCTGTTTTAATTAAAGGATAATTTCAACTTTTAACTAATCTGCTATATGTCTCTGTTCCTTTTCTGTGCATACACTACTGGTCAAAAATTTTAGAACTATTTTTTATTCCATTTTTTTATTAAAGATTATGCAGTTTAATTTCACATTGCACACTGAAATGAAAGCATAGTAAAATAAGCAATTTGAGTTTAAAAAGAAATCATGGACCCTGAATCCAGCAAAAACAGCCCCAGACAACCACACTTCCTTGTCGATGTTTGACAGTTGATGCCACACGATGTGGAACCATCCTTTCGCCTACCTGACAGCATACAAAGATCCTGTGTGATGAACTGAAGATTTCAAAATATGATTCATCAGTCCATAAAACTTTTTTTTTTCAGCCTTCAGTGGTCCGATGGCAGTGTTTCATGGCCCAGGCAAGCCTCTTTGTCTTATTCTGATGTCTTAGCAATGGCTTTCTTGCTGCAACCTGTCAAACCCGTGGTTCAAAGTCTTCTCTCCACAGCTGAAACTGAGACTTGCTTACCTGCTTACTTACTCTGAACCAGAACTTGGAGCTATACTATATAAATAATACTTAATTTATTGTATTCATTCTAAATTTAGGTTAAGTTTCACCATTTACATAAGCATTTCCATTTGTTATGTTTAGCTTAATTTTTTACCTGCAGTAACAAACACTTTACCTAGCCTTGTCTAATCAGTCTAAATCAAAACTAACGAACCCAATAAACAGATTTCTTTTTTTATTTTGAGAACCTTTTGATTATAATTTTGAAAATCAGATGAAAATAAACAACATAATTTCTTTAGTAAATTACATCACTGCATTTACTAGTGCTGTTGGAGCACACAGTAAAATGACTCCCCCAGTGGCGGTACTGGTGTTGAAGCGGTAGCATTGTTAGTGTTACTCACGTAAGTGGTTTTGTTCTCGATGGTGTCACAGAATGCCCCGAGGCCAGCAGGTTCCAGCAGCTGGTCGATGCCATAGGCCACGCCATTCTGGAAGTTCAGGTAGCGGTCCACTACCTTGGCCTCATTTTCATTTATTACTACTGAACCCTAAAGACAGACACACACGTTTTTAAAAAATACAACTACTAAGCAATAACAGAGTAGACTAAAATGGAAACCATTCAGTAGAGACAACAGAGTGATGTTATGATCATTTTGTTGGTGGTGTAAAAACAAACAACAGGAGTTTTGTGAATATTCACAATACACTATATAACCAAAAGTATTCACTCGGGTTTAATATGATCTCAGCCCACCCTGTGCAGCTATAACAGCTTCAACTCTTCTGGGAACGCTTTCCGCAAGGTTTAAGAGCATGTGTTTATAGGAATTTTTGACCATTCTTCCAGAAGTGGATTAGTGAGGTCAGACACTGATGTTGGACAAGAAATCCTAGCTCGCAGTTTCCAGTTTAATTCATCCCAAAGGTGTTCTGTCAAGCTAAGGTCAGGACTCTGTGGAGGCCAGTCAAGTTCTTCCACACCAAGAGCACACACACCGTCATGGGTAAGACCCAAGCAGGGGCACATGGAGCACCTCAGGTGGATAACCTCAGCAGACCCGCTTGCATGCCATGAGGTCGTAAAGACTGAGTGTTGCAGAGAAGGTGCTCCCCCTGTAGCCAACAATGTCTAGATGCTGAGCCACACCACCCAGGCACATTTTTAGTCAGTTATAGGAAACAAATCCCAGGAGAGGTCCTAGGTTTGATCAGCCAACCTGTGGGAACAGTGCTTTCACCATGTAGCAACACTAGTTAATATAGCAACAATTAACTGCCAGGTGTGGAAGAAGTAATGGCCACTCATTTGGTTTATGTGTGTGTGTTTCCTCACCACCAGGCTCCGGTCACAGCTGAACTTGATGGTGGATCCATGCATCGTGCGGAAGGATGAAAATTTAGTCGGCAGTCCAACATTTGTCACCTACACACACACACACACACACACAGGCATAATGCTTCAAAGGAAAAGGTTTAGAAACACTTTAATATTGTCAATGATTCTGATTAAATATGTGCTTAAACATCTTTTGATACAAACCCTAAAAGCAGATCAAGAGAATGTTATTACTTTATTAATGCAATTCATTCGTTTTCTTGGCTTAGCCAATTCAGGGCTCATGTTCACATCCACATCTACAGAGATTTTCTTTATGTCTTTAAGACATTTCTGCAGTTTAACTAAATGGTGTGTGTTATCTGGCTTCATGGATAGATAAAGTTGTGTGTCATCTGCACAGCAGTGAAAATGTATGCTATGCCTTCTAATGATACTGCCTAAGGGAAGCATGTATAATGTAAACATAATTGGTCCTAGCACTGAACCCTCAGCTTTTGAAGAAGAATCTCCATTTACATGAACAAACTGGAGTCTATTAGACAGATAAAATTCAAACTACTGCAGCGCAGTAACTGTAATACCTACAGCGTGCTCTAATCTTTCTAATAGAATATTATGGTCAACAGTATTGAACGCTAGCAGGACAAGCACAGAGATGAGCTGCCTCTCCCTGAGCCTGGTTCTAGAGGACGTTTCTTCCAGTTAAATGGGAGTTTTCCTTCCCACTATCGCCAAAGTGCTTACAAAGGGGGTCGTATGGTTTTTGGGGTTTTCTATGTTGTATTATTGTAGGGGTCTACCTAGAGCTGGGCGATAGAACGATAACAATATGTATTGCAAAATAACTTTTCCTCGATAGAAAAGTTAAACTATTGCGATAGGCCTCGTCTCTCTTGTCCTCTTTAAAAAAAAAAAAAGAACAGCCGATCCAAATTAAGTAGCGCAGAGCCAAACCAATCACATCCGCAGCGTCACGTCACGTGACTTGTTACGTACAGCACAAGTGCCAAGCCGCACATGTGTATTTGTTTTGGGAAGCAGCCAGCCGCCATGCCGCCCGGGTAATGGAGGAAATGAGTGTGCCGACTAGAGAAAAATCAACCGAGCGTGACCGAAGGTTACCGAAGAGAAAACAGATGATGGTTCCAATGCCGGAGAGATTGTCGAACGGAAGAGCCATAGAAGTTCTGTAGTGTGAAGGTATTTCGGCTATTTCAAGTCTGACAAAAAACAGAGCAGCGCGCACTATAAATTGTGCCGAAAGCAAGTCTGGAAATACAATGAAGCTTTGCATGCTCAATCTCTGACTGGAAGCGCTAATTCGTCATTCGGCTTTTGTCAGACTAAAGTAACTGTTAAAACTGTTTGAAAAGCTAAGCTATACAACAAGGAGAGATTGAGAATTTCCTTTTAGTTCTCAGTTTATTTGATATTGACAAAAGTTAGTCAGTTTTGTCTGTTCTTCTGTAAAACAAACTAAGATTTATTTTTAGAATTAATATTTTGTTTCTAAGTGGAATTGACAGTTTAGTTTGTTTCGTTTGTTCTATTTTGAAACTTAGACGCTTTAGCGGCTGCCTTTTGTGTAGTTTGCAATATTTGCCTTTATTTATCTGAAAAAGTCTCATGTTCCTTAAGTACATCTACCCTGTTGAACTTATTATGGGAAATAAATATTTAAATCAAAACAAGCTGCTGATTATTTCACATTTTACTTGTGAGCAACGGCACATTTAAATCTTACAAATATAGTTATTTGGCTTATATCGTGATGGATATCGTTATCGCCAGAAATGAAAAAAACATATCGTGATATGAAAAAATCTTATATTGCCCAGCTCTAGGTCTACCTTACAATATAAAAGCGCCTTGAGGCGGCAGTTGTGATTTGGCATTGTATAAATAATATTGAATTGGATTATAACCCTACACATCTCTTTTTGCCATTCGTAATCGGCTCTATCCAAAAGAACACTTCGTTATTCATCCAGTCATTCTCCTCCTACCTTTGAGTTGCGAATGATGTGAGCCTTTAAGGTGGCAGCCAGCCGGTCCCGGTGTAAAGGGTGGATGAGCCAGAGCTGCCTTTCAGGTGGCAAGGACTCCATGGCCTTGTTTGTGGGCCAAAACACGGTGAATGGTTGGTGGACAGCCATATTGAGTGTAGGGAGGAGGCCTGCAATCTGCAAAAAGTGATAAAAGCACTTAACAGTGAGTCTTGCACATTGATTTTTTTTTGACATTTTAGAAACACTTGAAATTAATTTTACTATATACAAATGTTATGATAAATGTTAGAACAAATGGAACTTAACTTAACCGTTTCCTTTATGAAAGCCATATCTGCTGTGTAATCTGTTGTACAGTGATACTGGGCTGCACAGCGGAGGCCTATCATGAGTAATTCTGTCTCTAATCAACAAAGTTTTCTGTTTGACAGTCTTTGATTTCAATAAAAATGTTATGGTACAAAATATGAATATTTACAAAAATAGCTGTGAAATATGAAATGCTTTTTAAAAAATGATTCGTCGACCCACCTTCAGGCCTTTTTCCACACACTTGGAAACAGTGTTTGAACAAGAATATCTCAACAACTATTAACGATAAAAGCCTGAAATTTTCAATGGTCTATCATTGTTCTTGATAAAATTTTAGCTCCTCATTCTTGATGATGATGATGATAAAAACAGCAGCCTTTATCTTTAATAAGTTTTGAAATATTCATGTTCATACATTGCCTCAAATTTCAATGGGCCAAAAAAGACACTTTTAGGTCTTTTTTGGCCCATTGAATTATAGCACCACTGGCTAACAATGATGAGGGTGTTTGTATCCTCGACAGGGAGGAATGCTGGTTTGAGCGGGGAGTCAAGGAGGCCATTTAAAGGGGAAAGATCATCTCTGAATCGAGGACAGGGCCTAAGGGTACATCTTTCACCATCTTACAACGCTGTGATTGCAACCATTCTCCAACTCTCTGTAAAATGGTACTCATGGTTATTGAGCAGTGGCCGCTAATCAATATTCATGACAATTTGCATATTAACGACAATGAAACTGACCTCACAGCCCATTGTTCATCAGTGGTGCTAGTGTCAGTCATTATAGAAATGTGCTGTTTATAAGGTGGAGGAAACCTGCAGTAAGCTGACACTGTAAATCTCACTTGGTTGAGTGACAAAATGTTTCTCCCACTGAAAACGCTACGTCCAGATAAACAGAATCAACCTTTTTCCGATAGAGTCTAAAGGTACCTCTACCCATGTATTTTCCTGTTATGACAAAAGAGTCTCATCTCAAGGACAAAGATGTTCAAGAGGAGCTGCCAAGCAGGAAGACAAGAAGACCACAAAGAAGGTTCATGGAGTGAAGGAGGACATACAGAGGGTTGGTGTGATGGAGGAAGATTGTAGGGATAGGATGAGATGTCGGCAAATCACTGTGGTTATCGCAAAGCCAAAGGAAGAAGAACGTCAAGAAACTAACCATGACCACAAAAACATGAACATATGTGATTGCATCAGCAGGTCATAGCATTAAGCACATTGCTGACAATATTAACAGTGACAGGACGATTTCGAGGTTCTAATCTTGGAGTCGATCAATAGGAAGAACACTCCCTCCACTTTCACAAGCATTAAGATCGTAGAACATTTATGGCAAAGTGATGTTTCAATCTATCATGTAATTTCAAGTCAAGTGGCTTTATTGTTATTCCAGCCATGTGCAGTGGTACAGTATACAGTGAAACGAGACAACGTTCCTCCAAGACCATGGTGCTATGGTCTTGGAGACAGTGCAACACCAGACAGAACAGAACAGAATGATACAGACTCAAGACAGTGCAGACACAACAATGCCACAGAAAAGTGCAACAATGACAGTAGGTTGTGCAAAAGACTGAGCATTGTGCAAAAAGTACATATGAGATAAGGTAATCTCTGTGTGGAAGTTTCACAAAATTCTGACAAATAATCTCGTCGCAGAAGGTCGTCTACAGTTCAGTTCAGTTCAGGCTTATTTATATAGCATCAGTCATAACAACAGCTGCCTCGAGGCTCTTTACACTGTGAGGTAAAGATTACAGTGTTACTGTGGTGGATAAATGGACACATGGATGCCTTTTCATGCCATAAGCTCAGTCCTTTGGCTAGATGAGCTAAAAACTACAGAATCAGATTGTTAATCCAGGTGTTAAGCATCTGAATACAATTCAGTATGATGTAAGAAAAATATTTAAGACTCTTTGTCATAAAATACTCCACTATCAACAAAAAAAATCTGCACAGGATCTGTTTTTGAGTGTGAAGTCATTCTGTTTAGTTTTTGTCTCCTTATAGCCTGGGGTTAAACTGGGCAGGAGCCTACTGCAGAGCTCCTGCCCAGCTCACACTGTGACACTTAAACACAGGATAAACATAAAATGCCTTCCCCCTTTTTTTTTACTTTGCTGCAGCAAGAACAAAAGCACTGGTATCTATGCAGTCTCTGAACTGAACTTCTGCATGTGGCTATTTCCCTATTTCAGTCTTGTTAACATAAATACTTTCTATATACTAACTATATGCAAGCTTTTGTGACATATACAATTCCTACTGTGAAAAACACAGCAGTCAAGGTCAGAAGGAAGCCATTTTGTACTTTCATGATAAATATAATTTTTCCCATAGTGTGGCCCCCTGGTGGTCCCTGAAGGTACTGTAGGTGGTTGTTTAAAATGTTTACTGAAAAATATATTTAGAAGAATGTAAATTTTAATAGCTGCACATTTTTTAAACTTTAATGTTAATATGATATAACTTAACTAGACTTTTGATTTGGTATTCATGAAATATTTATTATAAAAAGAAAAATAAACTGGAATACTGCCAGTGCTACCCCTAGATTTCAAACTCCTACGTCCCCTTGTTTTTGAGTTATCGTATTCATAAACTTGCCAGGCAGCGTGGTACCCTGACCCATCAGTCTTTTAAACCTGAAGGGTAAAAATTACTTTGTTATTAACCTTTTGTTATTTACTTTTTAAATTGAACTCATCTCATATCTCACCATTAGCTGACAGAACTTAATGCAGTGCATTCAGGTCTACATACACGGTGTAAAGTATAATACTCTCTTTAACGACAGTTATTTTATTTTTTAGGGGCATCCTATCCTGTTAACGATTTCAGTCTCTGGTGTGAAACATCAGTCACTTTTCCAAAGTGAATGTGAGTGTCATATGCTGTGGGAGTGTCTGGTCGGGCATGGTCCAGGTTCCTGTCATCCGTCCTTTGGGGTGGAGTTGGCCAGCTCATCACCTGTTTTCAATCTCCGGGGCTCCACCTAGAGGGTTTTTAAGCCAGCACTGCCTGCCACTCCTCGCCAGTTCGTCCTGCTACCATCTGTGGTAAACTTGGCCTCCTCTGTGCTCAGACTCTGTATACCTGGATCATGGTTTAATGTGTTTTCTGTCTCCTGCATTCTTCAGATTCATCACCCGTCGCACTCACCAGTAGTGCTGGTTCCGTCTCCATCCTGTTTTTCCGTCTGCTCGGAACCCAAGGACCACATACACAACTTCTCCTCAGCCTGCCCTTCAGTCCATACTCTCCACCTCTTTGGAATCTGGACCGGACTCTCCCCACTCTCGATCCTCTCTGGAATGCTCCCATGGCAGCCTTTCCCCCCGCTTAATAACCAGGGTCTCCAAGTAAGCCCAAGACTATCCACTGGCACTCCATACCTCTGTCCCTTACTCGTTTGTCACTCAGTAACACCCTTCTCCTGTGTTTACAGAAAGTTCCCGTTCGAGTTCTCCCTGTGCTCTACGCCTGTTTCCCCGCCCACGGATTTCCCTTAGTTTCTGCGAATGGTTTCTGTTAAACCCAGTTCTGTTCACGTTTTTGTTCCTTCTAATAAATTATACATAGTTCGACCAATTGAGTCTGCTTTTGAGTCCACCGCATCCTTGTTTGTGACAGTGAGAGTATTTTTTCCCTGCTGGATCCCTTTTCCAGGTTCCAAAGCACAGATAACTCAAAACATTGTTAAGTGGTTTGAGTTCCCGCTGTTAATTTTAACGTTGTGTAAAAACATCAGCCTATACGCAGTTTCAGAAGGCTGCCTCTCGTCTGGCTGACACATTTATTGTAAAGCCCTGTTCCTGAAAGTCTCACATATATCTGAGCTCCCATCTTCAAGAGTAAAGAGAAGCCAAAACCAACATTATGTCTTCTAAATTCAACATTCATGTGTCATAAACAGCTGTATGAGGCACAAAACTGGCAGTAGATAAAGCAGAAGTCACAAATGGCAGCCTCCGGGGTTCAAGGGCCACATTATGAAACCAGGAGCATATTTTCATTTCAAAAGCCTAAAAAAGAACTGATTTTTCCATTTGCTAATTTCAAAGTTGCCTATTTTCTTGCTATGACGCAAAGTATTGAGAATCCATCACGGCTAAAGCGAAGCAGTGACCCACATGTAGTAATGTTAACCCCAGTTATTGGCCATGACCAAAAATGCATTTCAAACACATTCATCAATTAGAAAATTTTAAGATAAATCTGCTGGCGTTTTTTTTTTTGTTGTTGTATAAAAAGATAAAAAGATACATGGATTTAAAAAAGCTGCCAGCACCACTGAGATAACTTGCAGCGACTGACATGGATGTGCCAATTTGGTGATAACCGTCAGTGCACTACAGTAACAACCGTGAGTTATTGTGATCGGGAGCACCTTGTTATCATTATGTTATGCAGGTTTGTAGATTTTATGGGACTCTGGGGGGATGTGGAAGGACGCTTCTCCATCTGATTAGGTGTGGAAACTTCTCGTGTCTGCAGGAAAGGCCGCTAACATTGAAACACGTACCTGGAGAGGGTGAAGCAGTGTGTGTGTCCATGAAGGAGTTTTACTATATCTTGATTAATTTACTGTAAATCTAAGGTCTGTACAGACTTCTCCCAGTCTGTTTTATAAATATATATTTGGGGTTGTTAATGGTTTTAGTACCATGGTGAAAATAATGATTTATAGGCCCAGCTGAAGAGCTTTTTTCTGTGACATGCTGGTACATAATTATATGTGGGATACTTGTAATTATTGTATTCGTGTTGCGAAAACACCAAAAAAAAAACCCCAGAAAAACTCCCCCCACATGTTACATAAGAGCTATAAATTGATTTGGATGTCACTGAGTGAAATAGGCATTTGAGCCCCTACTACCACAGGCTGTGTGCCTGCAAAGATTACAATCAATCAGTCAATTAAAGAATTAGAAATAGTCCTGATCTCAATGAGTTATATTTATGACCCAGACCAAGACAGAGTTTTAATATATCTGAAAGCCTGATTCTTAGCCTTGTACAACCTAACTGGAAAACTCAAGTACAGTTTTATTTGTAGTTATCTATTGTTTTTATCTGATTTAACGGTCAGTTCAGATAAAATAATTATTGTGGGTGAATAAAACATCCATGTAGATGCTCAAAATGACAGCATCAACATAGCATTCAATCTATTATTAGACTCAATCGGCTTCTCTTAAAATGTAAATGAGCCCACCCACCACTTTAATCACACTCCGGATCTTGTTCTGATATATGCCATATAAACTGAACATTTATTCCCTGAAAAGCCTCTTTTGTCTGATCATTTATTAATAATATTTTCGATGCTGGGGTTTTCTCTGTATTCTTCTCGTAGGGTCTTTATCTTACAATATGAAGTACCTTGAAGAAACTGTTGATTTAGCGCTTTATAAATAAAATTTCATTGTAGAAAGCACGACTGTCCACAGAATCAATTTCTTCCAAGCCAACCTGTCCACCACTGGAGAAGACCAAGGAGCTGTCAAAGGACATCAGGTACAAGGAGTTTTTTAATTATCTGAAGGCAGTTGGTACCACAGTCACCAAAAACATGACTGCTAACACACCACGCCATCATTTATTGAAATCTTTCAGCACCTGCAGAGTTCCTATGCTCAAGAAGGCACACGTACAGACCCGTATGAAGTTTGTTCCTGAACATCTAAATGACTCAGAGAAGGCTTGAGATAAAGTGATGTCAGATTAAACCAAAATTGAGCTTTTTGGAATCAACTCCACCCATCAACTCTGGACAAAGAGAAATGCTGAGTATCAACCAAAGAACACCAAGCTTAAGCTTAAGATTGACCATGGACCAGTCTTTCAGCATGACAATGACCTAAAATATACTGCCAAAGCAACAAAAGAGTGGCAAATCTGTGAAGGGGGCTGAAGCTTCAAGTTGCCAACCAGCAACCAAACGGATGGAGTTTCTGTGAAGAAGAGTGGGCAAAAATCCCTCCTGAGATGTGTGTGAACCTGGTGACCAACTACACAGCCCATCTGTGGCAGCCAGAGTTCTGACTGGGTTGTATAGGATCAAATATGTATTTTACTGTCATAAAAAATGAGAGGCTGTTCATTTCTTTGTAAGTGAGCAAACATACAAATTCAGCAGGAGATCATATAATTATTTCCCCCACTGTACATCACG
>NW_005187647.1:272821-280775 GCF_000239375.1 Pundamilia nyererei | reverse complement strand
TGTGTGTGGAGTCTTGTGTCCTAGTACTAAACATCCTAGTGTGTTTAGTGCTGCAGTGTTTTCTCGTTAGTGCTTTGGAGAGAGGCTCAGAGTGCAGAGGAACGAGCTGTTAATAATAATAATGAGGTCAATCCAAGAAAAACTGCCCAGAGTCACACTAGCCTCGAATAACCAACTTTACCTTAATGATGCTTTCATACTATTAATATTTTCTTAGTTACAGCCCACTGAAGTACACAGAGGTGGGTCAATTTTTTTTAACATTGATCCCTGATGACTTCTGAAGTGAAGTAGCTAACCACATGAAATGTTCTGAACTAATAAAATGCTCAGATTTGGCTCAAATTACAACCTAATGGCCAGCAGGATTTTTCTGAAGAGGATGTGTAGACAAGCAGATGGGAGTTAATGAAAGAGGGTTGCAGAAATTAAAGTAGTCCTTCTCAAATCAGTAGATGCAGGGTTTTGTTTCCCTTACCTCTATGAGTTGGTAGAAGCTGCTGTAGCCATAAATTGAAGCTGCTGTGGTTAAGTTCATCTAACACAAAGAGAGAAAGAGAGATATCACTATCTGCTTCCAGTAAAGATTATTCATTAAATAACTGTAACCAAACCCAACGCACCATTTTGGGATTAATCGGCGGTTTCTCCTCCAGAGCGTAAGGTGTCAGCATCAAGTCGATGTGGTGAATGATTCCATTAAATGTGGTGTAATCGCTCTTCACGATCCTCGACCTGTTGTTGATGAAGATCGAATCCTGCAGGGGGAGAGAGACTGTTTATTTCCTGATGACTTCCCAAAGGTACTTCCTAGTTAAATTCAAGAAAAATCATTAAAAATGAAGGGTAACTCATTAAAGTAAAATCAAATGGGCTGATTTCTTGGGAGCTTTAGATTCACCTCAATATTTTATAACTTTAACATTTAAAATTAAGGGTTTTTTAAGGATGCTAACCGTGAATGGTGTAACCCAGGATCAGCGGGCCTATTCCAGAAACCAGGGCCCCAGTCAAAAAATCCCATCCCTTGTTTTTCCCTAATCACGTTTCTTGGACTTTTATGGAAAACATCAATAAGATGAAGGAGGTAATAAAGGAAGCACTGAAGCAACTCTCCTTAGTATTCTTTTAATCTGACCAGACACTATTATTAGGGGCACTACACTAATAATTCCAGGTCTTTTCACTCAGTGAGGAATCTTTCTAAGAAAAACTGACTATTTAAACAATCCCAGGTTTACAAACAAACTAACACTGATCTCTGTGGTAGGAAAATCTGAGGTTTTGTTCCCATAGCAGTTTTAATCAACTTGCCCTAAGTGAAGCTCGTGCATGGGTCATGAAAAAAGCCATCATAAGTGGCGCTCAACCAGTAAATAAGGAGCAGAGCCTTCAATTTCATCCAGTGGACCAGGAAATATGAATGTGTGCCAGTGTGGGCTATTTCATTTATGTTTACAAAAATATGAGTGGATGAAAGAGTAATTTCACTTGAGTACATTTTATTTAGCAATAGACACAATATTCAGCCAATTTTCTTTAATAGATGATAAAGCTGGAATTCTAACAAATGTTAAATCTTTTAATGAATGTATTAATTCACCTGCCAAAACCTGGTAAAAATGCAGGTAAAGAAAAAATATATATCAAAGCATTCCCGGTAATCAGGGTCTGGCATATCGAGACATATCATGGATTAACATTTAGAAAGATTTCTCTCTAATATTTATTTATTTATTACTTTTTAAAAGTTTGTAAATATTACAGCAAAAAACTGGTGTCAGACTTTCTGCTGCCTGGATTCACAGATGAGATTTAGTTCATTTTCAGTGACAGCTGCATTTCATTCATCCTCACTCAGACATATTCACATCATCTCTGGCATGATTTAAAAACTATGACAAGATTGTTCTGACTGTGCAGACGCTGGTTGGTGTCTCACAGGCCGAACAAGGAGAGTGCTGATCAGAAATGCAGCCAAGAGGCGCATGGTGACTCTGGACGAGCTGCAGATCTACAGCTCAGGTGGGGGAATCTGTCCATAGGACAACTATTAGCCGTGCACTGCACAAAGTTGGCCTTTATGGAAGAGTGGCAAGAAGAAATCCATTGTTAACAGAAAACCATAAGAAGTTTGCAGTTTGCCACAAGCCATGTGGGGGACACAGCAAACATGTGGAGGAAGCTGCTCTGGTCAGATGAGACCAAAGTGGAACTTTTTGGCCAAAATGCAAAACGCTATGTGTGGCGGAAAACTAACACTGCACATCACTCTGAACACACCATCCCCACTGTCAAATATGGTGGTGGCAGCATCATGCTCTGGGGGTGCTTCTCTTCAGCAGGGACAGGGAAGCTGGTCAGAGTTGATGGGAAGATGGATGGAGCCAAATACAGGGCAACCTTGGAAGAAAACCTCTTGGAGTCTGCAAAAGACTTGAGACTGGGGCGGAGGTTCACCTTCCAGCAGGACAACGACCCTAAACATGAAGCCAGGGCAACAATGGAATGGTTTAAAACCAAACATATCCATGTGTTAGAATGGCCCAGTCAAAGTCCAGATCTAAATCCAATCGAGAATCTGTGGCAAGATCTGAAAACTGCTGTTCACAAACGCTGTCCATCTAATCTGACTGAGCTGGAGCTGCAAAGAAGAATGGGCAAAGATTTCAGTCTCTAGATGTGCAAAGCTGGTAGAGACAGACCCTAAAAGACTGGCAGCTGTAACTGCAGCAAAGGTGGTTCTACAAAGTATTGACTCAGGGGGCTGAATAATTACGCACACCCCACTTTTCAGTTATTTATTTGTAAAAAATGTTTGGAATCATGTATGATTTTCGTTCCACTTCTCACGTGTACACCACTCTGTATTGGTCTTTCACGTGGAATTCCAATAAAATTGATTCATGTTTGTGGCTGTGATGTGACAAAATGTGGAAAAGTTCAAGGGGGCCGAAAACTTTTGCAAGCCACTGTGAAAACGGATGGATGGATTTTGCTCAATAATTTTACATTTTCAAATGATGCTGTGACTGCTCCTTTATAAAGCTGAGTACAGCTGCTGTGCTCCATGGATTAATAACGCATAAAGTGGTTGGAGTGAGAAAAAGTCAAGTGTGACTTGAGAAAAATTAAATAGTTCTTAATGTTTGTTTTACACATTTAAATCCATATCTGTGAAGCTACATTTCTGTTCTACTGAGGAGTTAATAATCTGTGTATGTGCATTACCCCTATCAGGCTGAAGTGCAATGTGTGTCCTGATACTGAGACAGCACGCTCAGTGGTTTTGAAGTCATTCGAGGTCAGAATCTCACAGGAAACGATGTGGGAACGAACCAGATCCTCAATATGACCGTTCTGCTTCCAAACATTAACCTAGACACACATACACACAGACACACAAGTCAGTCCTGTAAAGCAAAAACAATAAATGCCACATGCTAAAGTGATACAGCTAGGGTAGGGTGGCACACATTTAAGGTGAGACTGGAGACGTTAATGTCACACGAAAAAGCAGCAGCTGCTGCACTCACAATGGAGATGTTGTTGTTTTCCTCTACCGGGACGAAGACAGTGTATGGTCCATCACCATAAAGACCTGAAATGCCTGACATCTAAGAAGCACAAAAACAGTGACGATGGATGAGAATCAGATGGCTCAAAAGTATTCATCCCAAAGCAAGTCCAGGAGTTTGTTTGTTTTTTTACTTTAATTTTTTTTCCAGCTATTTTCCCACACAGTGTCAGTGCAACAAATTTATAAAATATGTGTATAAAATCAAGGATGAATAATAAGTTAAGGTCTCACAGTGATACTGAGTTTTGGTTCCTGGTTTTATTTTCATTTCTATTTTTGACCCAATGTCCATTTTCTCATTTCCTAAATTCCTCCTCCTCGATTCCTCTCCTCCCATCTTAGCCCTCCCACCACACATGCAAGTGGAGGAAGCGAGGAAGAGTCACGAGGAGAGAGGAGTCAAGGCATCAGGTGTTTATCGAAATGAGACATCCTTGCCTTGGATGTCAATTTGATGTGACATCTGAACTGTATCACAGGCTGAAGGTAAAAACACCTGTGCAGTCTGGATTACAGCTCCTCCTGCAGCCCCCTCTCCTCTCTGGCCTCCTTTTAGAAACTGAGACATCCTTCACCTTGGCGCTCTGTGATTAATTTCTAGATCACAGGCATAACAGTTTTTGTTTCTGACCACAAAGGTAATCCGCTTTGACACTCATTACTTCATTAATAGAGGAGGCAGTCTGTAAAATCAATAAAATATATGCAAATTCTTTCTTCGAGGTAAAATAAAAGGCATCTAATTATATCTGGACTTTTTCTATCTTAATTGCCTGAATTTAATCATGTGCACTCTTTGAAAGTCAAACTTCACTTTATAAATGGTGAAGTTTTATTTTCAGTGTCTGGCAGAGGCTCACCATCATCATTTGACGAAAGAAGGCGTTCTCTTTCTGACTGGACACTTCCTGTAAGGCAGAAAACAGTGCGATGTTAGGGGGAGAGGAGTGGGGAGGAGCGGGCGCTCAAAGGAAAGCAGGAAGTTGAAGGTCATGTGACTTACAGAGTTGGTGCTTCCCCGGCAATTAATGCCATCACCTATATAGCCTCTGTGGCAGGTGCAGTTCCTCTGCCCCATGCCCATGTACTCACAGCGAGCGTTCCTGCTACATTCACCGTTGTTCTGCACACAAACACAGCATGAGTCTTTTAACAGGAATGCCACAAAACAAGGGTTTTAATTTCTAGTTTTGTTAGGATTAAACATGGCATCAGGTCACAGCATCAGGAGGTCAGGACTTTGACTGGATCACTGCAGCACTTTGAGTCTTTGTTATGTCAGTCATTCTGTTGTAGATTTGCTGCTGTGCTTGGGACCATTGTCTTTCTGCATGACCCAGTTTCAGCCAAGCTTCAGCTGATGGACAGATGGCCTTACATTTGACTCTAGGATACTTTGGTGTATGGAGCAGCTCACAGTCGACTGATCTGACTAATGGTTGGTTGTTCACATGCAGCTTTACAAACATAAGCTGTGCTGCCATGTTCCTTTTAGAGAGAAAAGGCTTTCTCCTGGAAACCCTTCCGTAAAACGGATCGTGCTGTAGGTGATGAACATTTGTTGACAGGATTCAAAATCATTTGATGGAAATGAAATTTATCAAGCTAGTTCTGTTTGCCGAACAGCTCATGTGCCACTTAACTAACCAGATCAATATCCCAGAAGTTTAACGCCACACTCCCATTAAAAAGTGTTGCTTTAGGGTTTTTTTAGCATTGTCTTTCAGGACATACTGAAACTCTGTCCTCAAACTAATCTCTACAGATAAATCAGTGCAGAGGAGCAAAATTAAAAATCAACCTTTTTTTAATTACTCACTCTTCTCTGCAAAAACACATAAATTTAAACAGGTATTTGGAGATAATTAAATAGCTTGCATAGGAATGTGTCTGTCAACATATTATCCCTGCTAAGACACATGGACAGGACTGCTGTAATAATGCTTCTGTTGCCACAGAATTATTTAGATGGCATCTGAAATATTTGGATAATATTTGGAAATTTCCTAGAAAAATCTGTTAAATTATGTCGATTAAGGTTCCTGATGACGACCACTCAAGTCTCACTCTAATAACCTGGAATCTGAGAGGAAGAGCTTAATGTCTCCTTTCAGGAGATTTCAATAATTTATGAAGATACCCAGCTGTGTGAGCCGAGTGCAGAGCTATGTATATTCTACCCTCATAATTAGAGACTGCAAATGCAATATAAATCCCTACTGCTGTATAATGACTACAGGTATTTAACTGACTGAAGAAACCAGGCCATGCAGCTCCCCTGCAGCACCCAGGTGTGCTGAGTACTTTCGTATTCAGCAGCCAAATTAACGACTTATTGCCTTAAAACATGAAAAGATTATCTACCGCTCACATAAAATAAGTATCTGTTCCCATATCACCTTCAGGCATTTAAAACATTTAAAACAAGTGTCAGTATTTTGCCACAGAGCAGAATAAAGCACACACATACATTTCTGCAGGGGTTCACAGGCAAACAGTATCTCCCCGATCCTTGGAAGCCCAGCTTACAGTTGCAGGAGGTCTGAAGATGAAACCAAAGCAGAAAGAGGAAACAGTAAGTCACTAAAACTGTCATGGTACTGGGTCTGTGACCCAAGGTTTTGTGTTTGTTGGTGAATTCTTTGATTATGGTTATTCATGGTTTTGCTTCTCTTCATTGTGTAGTGCTTGTGTTACATTCTTAGTTCCTAGAATTTAGGTTCCTGTCACTTTGCCTTCCCCATGTTCCACATCGAGTCACTCGTCTCCATGTTGCCTCTGTCTCCCCTGTCAGCTGTGTCCCCTTGTAAAGTCTTGTTTGTCTGAAGTCATCAGCGTAGGGACTAACACGTTATTAAGTAACGCGTTACAGTAACTACGTTATTATTGTGGTAACGAGCACGGTAACTAGTTATTATGCCAAAATCAGGAAAGCATTAACTGTTACTGGGATTTAGATAGGCTCGTTATTTGTTACTTCGTGTGGTGGCTATCACGGAGCTTCCACAGATTTAGTAGCATTAGCAAGTGGTGGAGGCCAGCAGGTGGATGAGAGAAAGGGGAGGCAGGAGGGGAGGCAGGAGGGGAGGCAGGAGGAGAGCCCCGAGGCGGCCGCCAGTCCAAGTGTCAGGTGAACTGAACTTCAGGTAAGAAGTTATGACCTGCAGTCTATCTGGGTCAGATATAAACCAAGTTTAGGTGGAGTTTATTTTCGTTGTGCTGACTTTTTCGTACTGCGTGCTAGCTAGCATGACTGAGTTTGTATATGGCTGAGCGGGTGCTATGATGATGTTAAACTTTATTTTTTTCATAAGGTTAATTATGATGATGCCAACCATCCCCTAAAAAACGGAATCGTCTCGTATTCAGAGAAAATATCACGCGTTTCATATTGAGGTGAAAAGGAATGCAGTTTGTCCCGTTCTTCAGCTAGAATGGAAAAGACACAAAGCTGGAGTTTTTCTGCCTCTTCTTCTCTCATTCTCTCCCCCTCCCTCACATGTTTCTACTTCAATCATGAAACTGATCATTGATCCGCTGATCGGCTTTTCTCTCTTGTTTGTGTATCGCCCACATCGCGCCAGAAAGAGGAAACCAGCGGATGTCGCGCTAAACAACAGCAGCATGTTTAAGCTTGATCAGCTCTTGTTAGAATTGATTTATTTATTAATTTCTAGTATCAGCTGATGTTTGCTGGAGCCACAGCTGTAAAGCTGCTGGTCATGATATTGGTTTGGATATGCGGTGAGAGGGAAACATGAAGATGAGACCAGGAGATGTCCTTACTGAATCATCAGAGCTGAACAGGTGATGGAGAAACAGGTTTACCTTTTAGGTGACATGAATGAGCTGAAGGGAAGTTATGAGCTGTTTCTGAGAGACAAATAACACCAGGATCCTTTTCTAAGTAGCTGACAGCTGGTAACTGTGCAGGGGCGGGTCTAGCAAAGTGTTGCCAGGGGGCCAGGTAGGGCATTAACAGGGAGAGGTGGGCAAAAAGAAATACTTTTCATTCTTATTCTCATTTAAAATGTCTCTCTTTAAAAAAAAAAATAGTTATCTGAATCTTACAACAAAAAATTGATAGATTGATGCATATATACCATCAAAACAGTGAACATCACTGTCACAATAGCGTTTGCTTTCATTCAAAGGCTTTATGATTTTTCCTATAATGGTGGGCTCTAGTCAAAATGCCCAGGTCGATTTTTTTGTCCCAGTCCAGCCCTGTATGCAGTAGGGCTGAACGATATATCGCATTTGCGATAATATCGCATTTGCGATAATATCGCGACATGATCAAGTGCAATTTTCTAACCGCAAAGGCTGCGATTATACTCTGGACATGTCCAAATTCATGGGCTGCATCCTCCT
>NW_005187647.1:262822-264531 GCF_000239375.1 Pundamilia nyererei | reverse complement strand
GACATCAGTAATGCACCTCTCTCGGTTGATGGCGTAGTCAACTCTTTTATTTCTACATGTTCTTCTATTTTGGACACTGTGGCTCCAGTAAAGACTACACGCCGTAAAACCTCTCGCCAACTTTGGCTAAATGAATCCACCCTCGCTCTTAGACGTGAATGTTGTTGAGCTGAGAGGAGATGGAAAAAAGATCAACTTCAGGTGTACCTTGACATCCTGCATATGAGCCGGTCTAAATTTCAGAAGGCTGCCAAAATGGCAAAAACTTATTTTTTGTCAAACATTATTGCGACTAATAGTCACAATCCTCGAGTTCTGTTCAAAATCTTTAACTCAGTGGTTAATCCCTGCTCTGATGTTTCGATGGGTGCCTCCCTGGCCCTCTGCGAAAAATTTCTAAATTATTTTATAGATAAAATCTCAGTGTTAAGGGCCCCACATTCTCCGGTAGTAAATCAAGCCCCAGTTTCTGAATGTTCAACGGTTTTTCAACAGTTTGAACCTGTGTCATTCTCGACTTTAAAGGAAATAATTAATAACCTGAGAAGCTCAAATTTTCTGCATGACATTATTCCTTCTCGTATCATTAAAGATGCATTGAATACAATCGGGACCTGTATCTTATTTTTAATGAACTCATCACTGTCATCTGGCTATGTTCCGACTGTCTTTAAACATGCAGTCGTGCAACCTGTTATCAAGAAAAGTAGCCTTGATCGTAACACTCTAGCAAATTACAGGCCGATTTCTAAACTCCCCTTCATGTCAAAAGTTTTAGAGAAAATAGTGCTTCAGCAACTACAGACCCACTTAGAGAGAAACGGTATAAGTGATAAATTCCAGTCTGGATTTAGACCGCGTCACAGCACCGAAACTGCCCTACTAAGAGTCTTCAATGACCTTCTTCTAATCGCCGACTCTGGGCGCTCTGCGGTCTTAGTTCTATTGGATTTGACTTCAGCCTTTGATACGGTTGACCATGATATCCTTTTGGCAAGATTGGAACAAGTAGTAGGCCTTAAAGGAAATGTTCTATCTTGGTTTAAATCATATTTCTCTGAGAGGTCGTTCTCTGTCATGATGGGAAAATATTCCTCTTCTTCTGCCCGTTTTCGCTGTGGTGTGCCCCAGGGCTCGGTATTGGGTCCTGTGTTGTTTTCTCTGTATATGCTGCCCTTGGGCTCCATTTTTGAAAAACATAATGTCTTTTTTCACTGCTATGCTGATGATATTCAAATCTACCTCCACCTGACTGGGGATGTTTCATCTTCACTACATCCTCTGTTTGATTGTCTGAGCGATGTCAAAGATTGGTTATCACGTAACTTTCTTACTTTAAATGAAAAGAAGACAGAAATGATTGTTTTTGATAGAAATATGCCTCTGGGACAACTGACTGGCACATTCGGGCCTGTTGCTAACCACCTCACTGATGCTGTTAGGAATCTTGGAGTTTTCATGGATAGTTCCTTCAAACTAGATAAACAGGTCTCTACTGTGGTAAAAACCAGCTTTCACCAACTATGCCTAATTTCTAAGGCTAAACCTTACATACCACACAAAGATCTGGAGAAACTCATTCATGCCTTCATCACTTCAAGACTGGATTATTGTAATTCTCTCTACTTGGGCCTACAATCTTCTCTTCTTCAGCGTTTGCAGCTGGTCCAAAATGCCGCAGCACGTCTCTTGACCGGCACTAGAAAGTA
>NW_005187647.1:257489-261838 GCF_000239375.1 Pundamilia nyererei | reverse complement strand
AAGGGGGTTTTACAATGGGTGTTTGTGTAAACTGTGTGTCACAGAATAAAAAGGCTGCAAGCGGGGGTTGGGGTCGGAGTCGTTTGAGACCGAGGACAGAGTGCTGTTGTTCCCCTTGCTATAGCATGTGAAAATCGATCGATCACTGTTCTTTCTTGCTTTCTGAAGTAGCGGGCCTGCTGAGGTGCAGACCCAACACGGTGTACTAAACATGAGTAATCAATGTACTATGTCCGCATGTATGGAAGGTGTCGCCCTGACACCCTGAACCATTTTTGTGCACGCTTTGAAACAGAAAACTGGCAGCAGAGAGACGATCTACCTTTCTGAGCTAGAGGAGCAGTAATAGCCTCTTCAGGTGAGCTCTACACTGAGGAAAACCAACACCAGCAAGGCTGCAAGACTGGACAGGGTGTCAGATCAGACTGTGAAGTGTGAAATTTGCTGACCAATCTGTAGTTTCTTCGGGGGGGTTTCAGACAGTTTCAACCTGTCACATCAGGTTGCTGTCTGCCCCACATCTTTCATTATTGCCTCTGTGTCTAAAAAGTCAGCTGCCACCTGCAATGTGATTACTGCACTGTTGCACTGACCTCAGTAATTATGCAGCACTTCAAGGACATCATCCCTGCTGGTATTGAGAGCCATCAGTTCACCTATACAGGGAACCAATGCACAGAGGATACAGTCTCAATAGCACACAGCCTGGCGTCACCTGCAGCTGAAGTCAACGAATAGCATCGTTGACTTCAGCTGCCTTTAATACGGTAATCCTGGATAAACTACCACTGAAGCTTCACAACATGGTGTTGTCCACTTCGATGTGCTCCTGAATCAAGGACTTTCTCACCGGTAGGCCTCAGGTGATGAGAATAAGGGACTGTACATCAGCCACTGTGTGCTCAGCCCAGCTCTCACATGACTGTAGTGTCATTCACTGTTCAAATACCTTTGTGAAGTTTGCAGACACCACCATAGAGGGTCTCATGTCAGATAATGAGACTCTCTACAGAGAGGAGCCCCTGTACCTGCCATTACTGTGTTTACCTCTGCAGCAACGATCAAAACCAGGTGTGAAAATGAACCCGGGTTCAATTTAAACGGACTAAACAGCAAAGGTTTGAAAGCACGGCAGAAGAGGGAGAGCTGACAAGACAAACACAGGCTGTCAAAATATCATTAATGCTACATCCGAGGAAAAGGAAATAACAACACTTAACAGGAAGTGAAAATGAGAGTCATGGAAACATAACAGGAAAATGTGAATGAAAGAAGCCACAAAAATAACTTGGCAAGAACCCAGGACTGTGATACAGCTGTTTACTGATGCAGTTTTTAGCCGTGCTGTATTTTTCCTGGAGTCAGTGTTTGAGAACATGGATTGACATGTGATGAATTTACTGAGATTTTCTTTGTTCTGGTGGTTGATTTTGTCATCGTTGTTTGAAATAAATAAATAGTGAAATCGTATAGGAAAACTGTAACAACTTAGACCTTGCCTATGCTTGTATTGCATCATGTGTGCAAAGGCAATTACATGAAATAGTTATATCTATTGTCCATTATATACTTGTGTTTTTGAATTCTGTTTTACTGGGAGTATTTTTAACTGTAAGTGTCTGTACTACCCACAGATTTTCCTTTTTAAAAACATATACAGATAAAACCTTCACTACTAGCCAGTACTGACATTGGCCAAAAAACAGAGGAAAAAAGTTTAGGACCTTTATTGATTCTTCTTCTGTCTGAAATCATTACTTGAAGGCGACTTCAGCATTTCCAATAATGTCTAAGAACTTTGATCTACAAAACCTCTTGGTCTTGGTGGATTTATAGAGGTCCAGGTTAGGGTTTAGGACCACATACCGAGGCAGATGACCCCATCTCCAGTGTACCCCTGTTTACAGGTACAGGTCCTCATTCCCGCTGCCACTTTGGTACAAACGGCAAACTCTGAGCATCCGCCGTTAGACCGGCTGCACAAATCCAGCTCTGAGAGACAGAAAGAGAAAGATGAGGAGAGCATAATCACACTAAAAGACAGGTTTAATGACGCTGTGTGTGTGTGTGTGTGTGTGTGTGTGTGTGTGTGTGTGTGTGTGTTTGCCTTTGCAGTAGGTTCCGTTTCCTTCATATCCAGCCGTGCACACGCAGACAGCAGCTGTTCCCTGTGGCCCTGTTATGCAGCTGCAGCAGAAAAACAAACGGCTCAATATGTGTTTCACATTTTTACTGAAGCTGAGAGCTGTGACTAATAATTTCTATCATTACAAATCATATTTGTGAACAGCGCCCTGCATTACTGTTTATATTCTGTAGTTTTCTTCGCATCATTGATCCTATTACGAGCACAGAATTGAATTTCTAGCCTAACACATATCTCACTGCCGTGGTGCTCCACTGTTGTCAAAAAAGGATTAAAAACACTCAGTGAGCTACTGTTACAACGGACCACATGTCCTTTCATTACTATGAACACACGATGAAAACACTATAGACTCAATCTCACAGACTAGCCCCATCAAACAAACTTACAAAAACCCATCCATCATATAATAAAAGCACATCTCTACAGATTTTTTTAAACACGTTTTTAACATTTAGGGCAATCCAATAATGAAGTGTCTGTGTATTTTAATGCTAAAAAATTATCTGCAAGGTGGTCATTATCTTATGCCTGATCCGTGTATGTTTATGCAGCCCTTCAAGCAGAGCCTTTCTGATTTTATCTTGTCCAGTTCTGAAGCATGACATCTTATTATTTTAAAATCAGATATCACCAATGACGGATGTATTCGACTGATAAACCAAGGGCCCGATACGCCCATAGAGATTTATGGTCTGTTTTACTTTACCCAGAGCCTTCATTCAGGGGGTCGCCCCCTCCTGGCCATTATAAAGAATGCATGTTTAAGGGACTTCTACATGGTGCCTTAAAACCACTGGTCCCCAAACCCACAGGCCACTGGTCTGTAAGTCGTTTGGTACCAGGCTGCGAGAGTTGAAGCTCAGGTGTATAACTTGTGGTTTTCAGGGTTTTTATCAGTTTTTATCGTTATTTTTTTAAAATCGTTTTTATCGTAAACTCTGTTTCCCTGGGTCTTTCTTTACGGATAAATCTTCTTTTTGGTAATGGTACTGGTTTTATTTTGTTGTATTTATCTCCAACACCTTAAAGGCCGGTCCGTGAAAATTTTGTCGGACATAAACCGGTCCGTGGCGCAAAAAACGTTTGGGACCACTGCCTGTATCAAATTACAGATTTAGACCATCCTTTGCCCTCCTGTATCCCCTGCTGCATTTGGTAAACAGGAAGCTCCGGTAAATCTCTGCCTTCATCCAGCTACTTCAGTCAGCAGTGAAATCATCAATAAATGTAATTTCATCTTCACTGGCAGCAATGAGAAAACCTCCAGCATTTTTGAAAAAAAAGAGGTGCTGCTTTGGGTCAGGAGCAGTTCTTTTCACTGCTTCCATAGCAGAGCTTTTGTGGACTGCAGCTTGGCCTGCCTGTTTTTGTGTCAAGGTCACAGAGTGCCTCAGGTGTATTCCTCATGTGTCTGGCAGCCCGGCCCTCCTCTCACTCCCCCGGAGCCCTGATTGCTGATCAGCCTGCACACCTGCTCATCAACTCTGCAGCATATCAAGCCTGGTTCTTCATCACTCATCACCGGGTTGTTATTTCAGCCGGTGCTTGATGAAAGTTCTTCACCATCATGAACTCTGTGCATTTGACTCTTGTGTTGATTCTGATAGTCGAACTAATCTGCTACCCATCTCATGCGCCTGCCAGCCAAACCAGACATGATCTCACCCCCTGCCTTCATCTCCACTCAGCACTAGTTCCCCACCCACCAGCTTCCCTCAACCCTCCCCTGCTGTAATCCTCCTCCACCTCCATCCACCTCCACTCCCTGACTGCAAACAATAAACTCTTTCTTATTCCTTCTACCTTCGATTCTCACTGTTGATCCTAAAGTCAGGAATGCACACAGGTATGTGTCGGCGATCTCACCCAGATTAAGAAACAAAAAACAAAAATCACACTGGCAGCAGAAAGTTCCATCTGTACAGACGTGGCATATTTTTCGCATATTTTTAGTGGCGGAGAACAGAGAGCTGCTTCCAAAATACACTGCGATACATCTGTCAGGATGTGGGTGCAGAAGGGACCCTAATGCAGGACAAAGTTAAACAAAAATTAAAAACGCATTTACTGGCTGATGCACAGTCCAGAAATAAACAAAGTCTGCAAAATGGGAACCAAAACCACAAAGCAGAAATCTAACTAAACACTGAGATCTTGGAAAACAGGAGAAACATAAGCAGCACAACAGGGAGCATTAGTG
>NW_005187647.1:248023-254844 GCF_000239375.1 Pundamilia nyererei | reverse complement strand
GACCTGGTAGGGGGAGAATTCGGGTTGGGGGGTTGGAGGGTATAATGGACATACCACTGTTCTGAAATCAAGATTGACTTAGCTGTTGCTAACTTTGTATGTCATTGTTGAAATCAATAAGACAAAGTTGGAAGAAACATGAGGATTTTCCTGGAAAACTCTCTTTCATGGTTGACAAATAATGGGAAGTGGGGGGGTTGTTTTATTGCCACAGAACGTATAAAACACTGATGTCACCCACAGGTTTGTGAAGTCCTGTTTTGAAGCTTTGAGATGAGATCTTGGCATTTGGAAACCAGATATTGCCACAAGGGGTTGATCTGACTCTGAAATGACACACTCACTAACTAATTTTGATTTTTTTTAGTTTCGATTCTAATTATGCAAACTGCAGAATTCTTACCCTTTCACTCCACTCATTTATTAGCTCAACTCAGGGTCCGTTATGTTTTTCTTTTTACATTCTTCTTTGTTAGATGGCATCATTTGATTTTTTTCTGACATCTCTTATCATTTCTATGCTGATGACATTCAGCTGTGTATGTCTTTACAGCCTCAACAGTTGACTTTGAATACACTGTCCACCTTATGTGACTGCTTACCACAGATAAGTGAGAAGACTTACGCATGACTATCGTTCCTCCAGAATCAGTCAGACTCTTGTTTGTTTTTGCTCATCTGCTGAGTCTGTGTTTGTAGTCTTGATGTAATATTTTATCCTTTGACTCACATGAAAAATGTATTTCACATTTCTATTTCTTTCTTTTAAGGAACAACTCCAAACTTCGATCTAACTCAGCTGAACTGGGGAAATATTTTCATGCATTTGTGTCATCATGCCGACATTAATGCATTGCCCTCTTTATCGTCTTAGACAAATCATCTCTTTCACACCTCCAAGAGAAACAAAATGCTGCTGCCAGACTCATAACTCCTTAAAGTGGTAAGTGAGCTCATATTTCTCCGGTTTTGTACTCTTCACACTAGCTCATTTGGTTTTAGAACATCATTAAAAATGCTAAATAGGTGACTCTGTGAAAGCTTAGAATGATTTTACAAAATCAATGACATTTTTCATTCAACATCATCTGAAACCACTTCTTAGCCCATAAACTTGCCTGGAAAGAGTTTTCAGAAGAGGGATCAGAGGGCAGTTTTCCCATAGATTTCTACAGTACTGCAAGTCTTTTGGCAGCCACAGGTATCACCCCCTGGTGCCCATGAAAAATAATGCTGTTTTCCAGCAATTGCAATTTGGATTCACGTTTTACACCTGGAAGATACGTCTGTCTTTTATTCTGCCCATAGCTATTGCTTTGCAGTCATAAAATGGAGGTTGTACTGGTACCGAAAAAAGAAGAATTATTCATAACACACGTGAAAAGACCCTGGAAAACCGAGTTAACGATAAAAACGATAACAAAATAACGCTAAAAACCGATAAAAACCCTGATTTCACACCTGAGCCTCAACTCTTGCGGCCCGGTACCAAACGACTCACGGACCGCTACCGGTCCGAGGCCCGGGGGTTGGGGACTGCTGATGTAGAGTAAAGAGTAAAAAGTGAGTAGCTCTGAAAAACTGCCAAGGTTCAATGCTGATTAGTTAAACTCAGAACAAACCTCATTTTCTTAAAACCAACAACCTAGCATGGTTGCTGGTTTGATATAGGTGTCTTAAACACCAATATCAACCAGCAACATTCATTTACTTGCCTGGCCCAAGCAGAGAAAAGGCAGCTAATAATATTATAATAATATTATCACTAATTTCCCACAGCTTTCTCACATGGAGCCTGCAGAAAGAGCTTCATCCACGTTCCCGTTACTATGATGGGAATTCTCTGTTTGGACAGTTACCTGTGGTGCTCTCACATGAGCTTAATTGGACATCCCACAGACTTTAAAGTGCAGAGCTGGCAGGTTAAAGGCTATATGCATCTGCAAATATGCCTATAATGGATATTAACCCCCTTTTGCACCATGTTATCAAAACCTGACTATTAATGAGGTGTGCAGAATTAAAATTTAAGCCTAACTGTACTGGGTAGCACTGAGTTCAAAAAGAATATTATGGTCAGTAAATATAATATTTGTTGTTTTTTGTGCTTGTGCTGTTACCATCATGAAACACAGCAACTGAGGACACATTGACTTACTTGGCGTTTTCGTCACACACACCTCCACAGGCGTCATCTTTGATCTCTGAGACACATAACACACACACACAGGTTTCAGGTGATGACAGGTCAGAGAAAATATGCGTGGTTAAAATTTAATTGTTTCTTTGTATAGACGTCTTACCTAGAGAGCAGGAGGCTCCTTTCCAGCCTTTATAACACACACACCTGCCACTTCCTGTCAGACCATCCTCACACTTCCCGTTGGCACAATTACACTCTGCAACACACACAGTACAACTCATAACTCCCTCCTTGACTTTATTTAGTTAATGAAGTGTTAGTCACAGGTCTGTTAGCTTTATGAGATTATTTTGCTTTGCTAATAACAGATTTATTAGCAAACTTGAAGCTGGTTTTCTCTGTCCTTGCTGCCTGATCAAAGCATCAAACCCCTGCAGCTACTCCTGCAGTATGGATGAGTTTTTCAAGCAAAAATACCATTTGATTTTCAGTTGTGGCAAACCTGTCACCTACTAGCTTTGCCTGGTGAATGTCTTGATGCATGCTCAATCATCCAGCGAAGGAAATCACAAAAAGTTGTTTCTGTTCATCAGGACATCACGTTTTCAGTGGGAGAAACTTTTTTCACTTGTGTTTCAGTCACTGAAGCAGTGGAGGTTGTTCGTAAGAGGTTACAGGATGACCCCAATCTCAGCAACAGGACCACTCTCAGCACCAACCAAGTGTGTTTGCTTTTGGAACTGTGTCTTCATTCCACATATTTCACATACAAAGGTCAGTGCTACAGGCAGAAACATGGGTGTGCCATGGGTTCCCCAGTTTCACTCATTGTGGCTAATTTGTACATGGAAGAAGTGGAAAAGAGGGCTTTGCTATCCTACCCTGGAACACCACCAAGTCATTGGTTCAGGTTTGTGGATGACACCTGGTTTGAAAATCAAATCTAAGGGCGTACCACAATTCACGGATCACAGTAAATCGGTGGACCAACACATCAAATTCACTCGGGAAGATATGAAAAATGAGACTGTGAGATTTCCATCAGTAAGTCTATCAGGAGACATTTAAAGTTAACGTGTACTGTAAACCTATGCATATGGATCAGTATTTAAGGTTTGGGTCTCATTATTGATTGGAGCACAAACTTGGTGTCCTCGGGATGCAACACAGAGCAAACACCATCTCCACAGACAGCACGGCTGGAAACAGAAGAACATCACATCAAGAAGGCCCTGAGTAAATGTGGTTATCTCAGCTGGACATTTATCAAAGCTGGGAAGGCGCTTAAAGAAAGCCCCAACCGATTCAGGAGAGAAGGACAACTGCTGCAAAAGCAAAAACCTGTAGTGATCCCTTATGTGTCTGGAGTATCGGAACAGTTGAGATGCTTTTTTTTTTTTGCTTTTTTTTTAAACGCCGCATCTTTGTGGCTTTTAAACCCCAAAATATGCTGCGCCAAAAATCCACGTGGATCGGGTCCCCCGACACAAACAGAGTAATATAGTGTACACTGTTAAGTGCCAGGAGGATTGCCATAATATATACATCAGGGAAACCAAACAGCCTCTGGCTGAACGGATGGCACAACACAGAAGAGCTACCTCGTCCGGCCAGGACTCCGCAGTCTATTTACACCTGCAGGCCAGTGGACACTGTTATAGTGACACATCTTGGACAGGGAGGAACGCTGGTTTGAGCGGGGAGTCAAAGAGGCCATTTACTTGAAAAGGGAAAGACCATCTCTGAATCGAGGAGGGGGTCAAAGGGTACATCTTTCACCATCTTACAATGCTGTGATTGCAGCCATTTCTCAACTCTCTGTGAATGGTACTCATGGCCATTGATCAACTGTTGTTGATCAGTGATCAATAATCAATGGTCATGACAATTTGCATATTAATGATCAAGAAACCGGCCTCACTAGCCCATTGTTTATCAGTGGTGCTAGTTTTGAGCAATGAGCTTTTGCCAATTTCTATATTTTTAAGTCACATGATTGTAGTCCAAAGTGTTGCATAAACAATGACTTGGCCAAGATTATGTCAATTAGAAATCACTGTAGTCAGATGTAACAGGACTCAAACCTTGCAAAAAGTTTCACTTTGGTCTCATCACTCCACAGAATATTTTCCCAAGAGTCCTAGGGATCATCAAGATGTTTATTTGGCAACAATCCTTTAAGTTCTTTTTGGCCAGCAGTGCGTTTTTCCTTGGAGCTCTCCCCTTGATGCCATTTGTCTAGATTGGCATGAAGATGAAGGTGCTCAGGGCAGAGCTGTTTACTCCTTCACATTGAAAGGAGCCAGTCGAGGTGGTTCAGGTATTTAACTAGGATGCCTCCTTGATGGCTAGCGGAGGTCTTTGGTGGAGGTCCAACCTGGAGGAGACCCCCGATCTCACAGCTCATGTCAGTGTTTGCACAGGAGTGGGTGAGGAAGATCTAAGATGGATGGATCCTTTGTTGTTGTTCACAGGGCTGTTAGTATTATAGATTTTTTTTAGCTGTGTAAGACTGCGTCTCAGAAGCTCAGTTTTTGTTATAATCAGAAGCTGGGGACTAGGAATGCCGTTAGCACTTGAATGATTTTATAAACAGCCCTAAAATGATGATGTAGAAAATCTAGCAAACATAGTTAAACAGCATTGATTTTGACATGTCGAGTCTCGTTTGTCTCTTCTCCACATCTACAGTCAATACACCTAAATATTTATTTAGCTGTTTTTCCACCGTCACCGGGTAACGCCCCCTTGTGACAAATATAAAATATGGCAGACAGGAAATGCTTCACTCTGTGTGTGTGTGTGTGTCTGTGTTTGTGCGTGTGTGTGTCTGCATGTTGCTCACTGGAGGAGCAGTTAACTCCGTATCTCCCCGGCTCACAGTCCTCACACGCAGTTCCATGGAAACCCTCGTAGCACCGGCACTCGCCATTGCCATGGTTACCATCATGACATTCCCCGTGATTGGAGCACCAGCTGCCGACGTCTCCGGGGCATTTGAAGCACTCGTGGCCATAGTAACCGGGGCAACAGGAGTGATCCTGCAGGGCAGACAAATCCATGACATCATCATTATTATTATGATTATGATGATGATGATGATGATGATGATGATGATTATTATTATTATTATTATTGAATTTAAAACATGTACACAATGTTGTGTTTGTGTCAGTGATGACGGGTGTTTCTAGCTGATTATTATGCATTTATCAGGTTTCATCAGACCCTTATGAAAAGAACCATAATGTTTATGGAAATAAGTTTGAGCAGACCATAGTGGTCCGGAGACATTTGATGACACAGCCCAGCACAGACTTCCTCCTGGATCCGACCCGCTTCCTGTACCTACAGTTGGGTTGCATGTTGGCTGGAAACTGTTTTTTGATCTGTAGCATAAAGATTACACCAACATCAGGAATCATCAACATAAACAGGCAGAAGTGAATAAAAGAGCCTGAAATGCTGAAAAACACTAAACAGAAAAACCCGATGACTTTAAGAACAGCGACACGCGTCATACAATTACAACCCTGCTCCCTTTCAGGTCCCTTTTGTAAAGTCTGAATGCGTTAATTTTGGGGTCATTTTTAAAGCTGTTA
The DNA here is from genome assembly GCF_000239375.1 of Pundamilia nyererei. NCBI lineage: Eukaryota > Metazoa > Chordata > Actinopteri > Cichliformes > Cichlidae > Pundamilia > Pundamilia nyererei. The sequence continues at coordinate 249,099 of NW_005187647.1, read as the reverse complement.
AAATTACTTTTGGAAAAGCTTGAGTTTCAGTTATTATGTCCACCCCACGAACTATAACAGTTTTCTTACTGGTTTGTGATAGAAAATGCATCGGGGTGGTCCATCACAGTCTGTACATCTTCCCTGGAGACAGAAAGGAGAACAGAGAGGCTGGAGTAACTCTGACAAACAAACATCCATCTATCCCATCCCTTCTCTCTATCCTTACCTCGACCTGCAGGTAGGTCATTTTGCTGCATCTGTTGCGGCGGACTTTGAGGACCTGAGGGAGCGTTATGATGACTCCGTTCTGGGTTACTGTGACGCTCCCGTCAAGAGGAATGTCATTCACAACTGTCTGGAGTTCAAGAGAAGAAGAAACACACCAATCTTTTTTTTACAATGAGTCTTTTACACAAAACAAAAATAACGATCATCTTAGCTTAGGGAGTCAGTTGACAGTGGTTCTTTGGTCTGCTTCTGCACTACAGGAAATACTGTTGTTGAGCAGTAGTGGTGTGCGGATCGATATTGAAATATCGATTCTTCCGATACCAGCAATTTATGTTCTAGAATCGATTCTCATATTATAATATCGATATTTTAGTACTCTGGGGTAAATTTGTAGTTTTTCCATTAAAATGAACGCAGTGGAAAGAAACTATGTGGATCGTCTAATTTGGAAGGAACTACTTCCTCTTACGCCTTTCATAGTCATATGTGAAATACGGCTGTATAAATGTGTCGGAGCCCCTGGCGTGCACACTCACAACAATGGCTAAGCGCAAACAGGACGTGTGTGGACGTGTTTTACCTCCACAAACAGCCAAGACGCGGTTTGTGATATATGTGGCAAGACAGTGAGGTGTTGTGGCTACACCACTGACCTCGTCAAACACCTCAGAGTAAATCATATCACAGAATATGATGAGCTTATGTTGAGGCGAACTGAAGAGGAGGAGAGGGGCAGGTGCTGCTAGGGCGAGACAGACGTCTCTCGCAGAGTCCTTTAGTGCTGCAGGCAGGCAACATGCTCAAATAGCTCACAGTGTCAGGTTTTTGTTTTGTTTTTTATTTCTATATGATTATTCTGCATT
>NW_005187647.1:244657-247631 GCF_000239375.1 Pundamilia nyererei | reverse complement strand
TCCTCTAATCATTATGAAGCAATATGGTTATGTTATTATTACAATTACATAATACAATTATATATTGTATTATGAAATACAATGAAACAAGTTTTTGTACAGAGTATCGGTATCGGATCAGTATTGCCGATACCACCCTGAATTTTACTTGGTATCGGATCGGAAAGGAAATCAGTGGTATCGCACATCACTATTGAGCAGGAGTTTAAAGTCAGTGTAATCCATCATTACACTGACTTTTTACTTGTCAATTAAAAGGTCAGCACATTCTGAAGGAAAACTCCGCCATACTGTCTATTTTATTCTAAATTTGATCGTAATTTAGAAAATGAAAATAATGCTGCACTAAATTTGACTTAAAACTAACACCTGAGACCAAAAACTAATGAGGAAAACACTTACTAACTGAACAGATCAAAAAAGCAGCAGGTACATTTTCCCACTGAACTCAATGCAATTGGACTTAGTTTTACAACCAAGCGATGCCCTCTGATGCCCTCTCTAGCGAGAATGTCCATTTTTATGGTGAATATTTTCTATTTTCCATTCTATTATATTTCCATTTTCCAATTTTCACAAATTTCAACATCAGCAGAGTCTTTCTCCCTGTGGTTACGGAGCCACTCATTCCCTGCTGCCTTTTCTTCCTATGTCACTGCATGTCTCGTCTTACCTTTTTTAAATCTGCTAGTTTGCCTTCTGGATGTTTACGTTTTAGCACTCATTAATTGTGAGGTAATGGTAGAAAAATGGGGCTTTATATGGAGCTGGATAAAAAGCTCAACACAACAACCCAGGCAGAAAATCATTTCAGTTTTTATTACGTGACATTATTGTGCAGCTCCTGGCAAATTACAAGGTTACATTACCTTAGTTGTCGTTAAACTAAAGTATAAAATCATTTTATACTTTTACTGAGAACTTCTGGGAAAAACACGACCTAGACTACTTTTGTCCTTACAGTTGGTTTATTGTGTTACTACCACTGCAGTGTCATGCTGCTGTTTCTACAAATTAAGAAGTCTCTTAAAAATGACAGTAGCTCTTATAAATCCTGCTGTCTGGAAGCTGCAGGTATTAAGAAGATCTTACTCAGTATTTCTTCTATGTTGTCAGAAATATCATTATTGTAAATTTTCTTTGAATATAATGATATAATTGTGAGGCTGTATGACCCGCCACTAGTTTCATGGCTGTTAAGCTGGTGTCAGTGCAGTTATTGTTACCTGGTTGTTGTTGTCCAAGTGGAACTGGACCTGGTACTCAGTTCCAAGCAGAGTGCTTTTCAGTGTGCCATCAGGCAAGCGGTCAGGGAAGAGCAGCTCATTAAGAATCACATGGTACTTGAACACATCAGAGTCCTGGACAGATGGAAGACAGAGGATTTATTTATAGCCAAAGACAAGAGTTGCAGTGGATCATCTCACCAGCAGGAAGAGAAAATAGGAGTGGACATGATGGTCAACTACAAAAAAATTGTTAATGCAACAAACATTTCACTTTATACACAAATTAGAGTTTTGTTATAAACAGTATCTAAGTATCTAAGATAAGGTCTTAGTAGCCCATCTTTAAGATACTGTAGTTCAAACACAGCAGACCAACATAAAAACATCCTGTGCCAAATTAATACATAGCCTGGTTTATAGACATCAATTCTCTTTCAGATATTTCCTTCCTCTCCTGACAGGGAGATATCTGACACAAAAAGGTGATTCATTATTTTGGTTAGTACAAACAAACTACCTTAGTACCATTGTTTGCTGGGAATGCTCACTTCATTTTGCGTTATATGAAACAGCTCAATTATTATTTGATGTGGATGTTGTGATGCCAATAAATGTTTTCACATAGTTCACATACGTAAATAATATTAAAGGTACTTTTTGTAATTTCCCTCTGCAGATTTTGGGTTAATGTTCACCACCAGGAGGTGCTGTTTTACCAGTGGATGCATTGAAATATTTTTGCACGTATGCTGCCATTTAATTTGTAATATTTTTTTTTCGCCCTCCCTCAGTTTCTCAAGAAGGTTTGCCTTTTTTTGTAAATAAGAAATTAAATAATAGTTATACTGACCCGCTGTACCAGTTAATGGCTTTTGTGCAACTGGTGTTACACAAATATACAGCCCAGATGTTTTAAACTCAGCTGATATTCTAACACCTAATGATCGTTGCATAAATGTTTTTGGACATAAACTAAGAGTGGTTGCTCCTTCACATTTTGTTAATAGATTTAGCTCATTTCTGAATTATTTGAGTTATTTTAAAAAATGGGAAATGTATAAATACTTTAAAGGTTGTATAAAACAACCTTTAAAGTATCCATTTTCTTGACAAGTGTTTGGAGGTTTTGCAGAATAGCAGCTGTCCACTGAATTATATTATTGACCTACCAGGATGGAGGTGTTAGTCCTGCTAAGATGCTGCCTTATAGCCTCATCTGTTGGCAGCAGAAGTGTAAATGACTCAGTAAGATTTGAAGACAGGTTGTACATCTGAGAGAAAACACACAGGAAGTTAATTAAATGTAACAATAAGAAGAAGAAGAAGAATAAAAAAAAGATTAAAAATAAAAAAGGATTACATCTTATCACATGATGCTGAGATCAGACAGACTTACCAGAACATACTCTCTGAAAAGCGTGAAGTTGGAAGAGGAGTTTAGGAAAGCCATAAGTGTGGGAGGCTCAGGTGGGAGGTCTGAGAGAGGCGGAGCCAGAATCTGACAACAGACAGACAGAGAGAAAGGTACTCTGTATGTGTAGATGGAGAGAGATTAAACTAATATGCTAATAATGTTATTTATTCACATCATTATTTGCTCTGCATGAAAAAAATCTGTATTTATTTCTTTTCATTTCACTGTAAAGATTCACGTGTACCTTGTCTATGACGTGGAGATAGCCATTGATCGCAGGTAGGTTGGGGGTGAGGATGGATGCTTTTCCAATTTGGATGACCTGAAACAC
>NW_005187647.1:238171-244122 GCF_000239375.1 Pundamilia nyererei | reverse complement strand
CAGGATCCTGTCAGCAAAGGACATGTGATCTATCAGATCAGCAGTTCCTAATTTAAACAGTACAGAAATGTTTAATTTTTACAGTCTTTCAGATGCACCACCAACATCTTTACTGACACAACTATCAGTGAGGGAAATGCTTATTTGAACTTCTGCTGAATTTGTAAGTTTGCTCAATTACAGAAGACCTGGTAGTTTCATTTTAATTGAGACAGAGAGAGAATCCAGAAATATAAAAGAAAAAAACACAGAGTACATGAAACTCGCATGTCACTGAATGGAATAAGTAATTCATCACCAAGCAAAATATGACTTAGTACTTGGCGGAGAAACCTTTGTTGGCAAGCCAAATGGTAACTTGTAGTTGGTCACCAGGTTTGCACAGATCTCAGCAAGGACTTTGGCCCACCCCTCATTACAGAAACATTCTAAATCCTTTTTGTTTCTTGGATGCTGCTTGCCAACACAAAGCTTCAGCTCCCTCCTGACCAGAAAAACAGCCCCAAAGCATGATGTTACCACTTATGTGCTTAACTGTGGGGATGGTATTCTTTGAGTGACCCTCAGTATTTCTCTTCCTCAAACACAGTGGGTTGATTTGATTTTGGTTTAATCTGACCACAGCTCTTTGTCTCAAACCTTCTCTGAATCATTTAAAGGTTCATTGACAAACTTAAGACTGATGTGTACGTGTGCCTTTTTGAGCAGGGTGACCTTGTGGGTGCTGCAAGACCTCATTTATGGCACAGTGAGTAACCATTGCTGTTCTTGGTGTCTGTGGTTGCTACTGCCTTCAGATCATTAACAAGCCCCTCCCACATAGTTTTAGGCTGATCCACCTTATTTCTCAAGATCATCTTCACCCCATTAGGCAAAATATTACATGGAGCTCCAGACTGAGGGTGATTCCTAATCACATTTCTATTTTTCTTCTATTTTCTATCATATCTGAATAATTTTTCAGTTGTCGTCCTCACACCAAGCTTCTTGCTGATGGCCTTGTAGTCCATTCCAGCCTTGTGCAGGTCTACAATATTGTCTTCCTTTGGCAGATAAGGAGTTAAAATCAGGAATCTCTGTAATTGATTGATTGTAATATTTTTGCCACATGGGCATAGAGCCAGAATTTCAGTTGGGTTATGGAGGATTGCATTTAGTTAGGTCTGCTGTAGGTGAAATGCAGCACCACTTAATCTGGGCAACTGACCTTTGAAAATCAGTTGGACAATGGGGAAGAGGGCGATGGGCTGGGGGTTCATATAACTAATAAATATTATGCTATGCATTTAAATACAAAGATCAGAGATCGTAGCAATAGCAAATATCCATGAACACTATACTGATACAATACCCAAATACTTTACATACCGATCTGTAGAACAAGAGATTAACATTAAACTGTGCTTCTCTGTGGCAGCTCACCTGCCTCACCTGTTGTGAAATACTATTGGCTACTGACTGATTGTCTGTATGTGTTGGGTATAACTAAATAATTATCAGTCACTGCTGCTGTGTCTTATGCATAAATGGATCTCTGTCTTTGGAGACACACCTATGGATCATATGAGGATTCAAGTATTTAATAAACTCAAACAGCTGTAAGTGAGTGTGAAAAGATAAGATAAGGTAAAAGCACATCGCACATGCCTAAGGCGTGATAGTCAGCAATTCAGGTAATATGTAAATGTGGGCACAAGCAGAATACAGCTCAGGCTTCTTATTCTCCAGGCTAATGTGGAGAGGAGACGCCTTTTAAGCAAAGTAAGATTTCCTCTGGCCACATGCTGCCCATATCTGCCAAATCTCAAGCGAATTATACTGTATCCCTTTAAATCATTCTATCTCTGTGATTCATTAAGAAAACGATCATACAGACCTTAAACTAGATTGTGGTGTTAGATAAATGAGTCACTGTCTATAGCTGTCTCATCAAATTTACAATGGCCTGGAGAAAACTCTGGAAATACTCATTTCCATACACAGAGATTCTCTGTAACTTATCATAATACCCCCGCAGACTCCTGTGAGCTGGTTTAAAAATCACTTTAATTCTTATATTGCACTAAAACATAACAGAGTTTAAAGACAAGCATATTACTATATAATACAGAAAAAAATAAAACATAACAACCAAACAAAAGGACAAAGAAGATTAAAATTCAATATAAAATCAATATTTTAAAAAGTCTACAAACAGAAAAGTAAACTAAATTTCTTAGTTAGACTTTGTGCTAAGCTGGCTCCATTTTTATTTTGTGTTAGAAACACTGATTCTGTCACACAAACTTCATGCACTGGCATGCTTTGTCTGAGCTCAAGGATCAGTTTTAATGTGTGTGTGACTTTACTAACCGCAGAAAGTAAGGCAGGTGGTGTCGGGTGTTCCAGAATAAGTTGTCAGCTGTACTCATGTTCCTGAGAGCGTCTCTAGTAGGCACCAACACAGTTAAGTTCCCATTCAGGTCCTCAAAGGCATGACTGAAACGCTGATCACATGACACCGTATACAGCTTAGTTATCATTGGAGCAGAGTAGTTTATGAAAACAATGAGCAGGTGGACCTACAGAACCTGTGTCAAAGGTAACACTCATTCTGGGTAGGTGTCTAATTGTTTTTGGCTGCCTTGACTCCATTGGCTGGTAAATTTATTCATATTTTTTAACTTTTAACAACACTTTTGCCACTACAGTGCCATGTACAACAATAGATGAGAAAACCATCACACAGTTGACAAAACAGCGATTTCTGTAAAGGCTTCCCTTTCCTGTCAAAAACATATTTTTACAGAAGGTGGAAATGTAGAATATTTTATAAAATCAGTGTGCGTTTAAGTTGACACATATTCTTTTAACAGGCCAAAATGCACAGCAGTAAATGTCTTTAGCTTATGTGTCAGTCTCTACACCAGTCTTCTGAGAGGCTCAAAACAGAAAGGAGGGAGCTGCAGGAGAACAGCTGTAGAAGGGGTGAAAATCCCAGATTTCTACCTATTTTCAACATCAGTCACTAAATTAGGAAACTCGCCAGCTATCAAGGCTTTAATGTAGTTTAACTTTGAACCGAGAAAACTGACGAAGTTCAATAACTATAGAGTAGTTTGTCTTCCTCTTACTTACCTGAGTCAGCCGGTAGAAACTGTACATCTTTACATTCATCTCCAGCTCCTGCAAACACACCCACAGAAACATAACTGTGTAATGAATTACAGTTAATGAATCAAGTCTGATTAATACAAACAATAACAGAAATATTTTAGAAATCTTGTCTAAAAACTAGAGATGGCACGATACCACTTTTTTATGTCCGATACCGATACCGATATCATGAATTTGGATATCTGCCGATACCGATATGAATCCGATATAGTGTTTTTTAATCAATAAAACTGTTTTTTAATATCTTGCTGCATTTTGTATAAGTTCATAGTCAAGTTTAAATAAACAACAGCACTAAAGCTATTCTGTTATACCTGTGTGTAAAAAGTACACTGCGCCCAAAATATTTCATAGTTCAGCAACACTGATCAATCTAATAAACTTAAACCTGCTCCATCCTTCCTATTCTGGTATTTTAAAGAGTACTTAGCAGAAATATTAAGCAACCTAACTAATAGGTTTGCAAACTACCAGCAAAAAAAAATAAAAAATAGGGAACCACCCTCCACCCTCCACCCTCCACTTTGTGATGCTTAATCGATGTAATCAACTTTAATTTGATGAAGTGTGAAAAAAAAATGCACAGAAATAAATTATTTTTTCAAGAAATATTAAATAGATTCAACATCTTTCTTCTACAGAATTGCAGACTGCACAGATGGTACCTTCCCAAAGGAAAAAGTACTCTAGCTTACTAGGGTATATTAGACTTAACAGTTACTATATACAGTAATGGACTTCTATACATTTTACATCAGATTAAAACTTTGGGTGTCAGATAATTATTTATTAAAAGCTCGACATTTTAAATGAGAATAAGAAAGAAAAGTATGTCTTTTCCCTGTTAATGCCCTATCGGCCCCCCTGGCTAAACTTTGCTTGATCCGCCCCTGCACAGTTACCAGCCGTCAGCTGCGTAGAAAAAGATCCTGGAGTAGAAAGTAATATTAAATAAATTCTAACAACAGCTGATCAAGCTTAAACGTGCTGCTGTTGTTCAGCCGCTGGTTTCCTCTTTCTGGTGCAAAGTGGGCCAAAAGCAAAGAAGAGAGACGATCAGCTGATCGTTAAGCAGTTTCATGAAGTAGCGGCAGGAGAGAGAGAGAGAGAGAGAGAGAGGCACTTGCTCCATATATCAGGTGTTAAGCTTAACGTGGGAATGCTTTACAAACATTCAGAGAGGAACTTACACACTTGCTTTACTTCTCTCTGGGATAACTTCCTTGGAGATGAAATGCTGGTTTGGTAGCGAGACTACAAATACACACAGCCGCTGTATCACGTGACCACACTGCTCCGACGTGCTACGGTTATGAGACGAGTTACGCCATGTCGCAAGTTTTGTGAGGTGCTTTTTTGATATTTAATGGATCGGATTACATTTTTTATTTCTCGCCGATATCCGATCCAGTAATTTAGGTCAGTATCGGACCGATACCGATACGTAATATCGGATCGGTCCATCTCTACTAAAAACATTTTAAAAAGTAAGAACTAGATTGATATTTATGAGACAAATAATAAACTGAAGCCAAATATACACACTGGACTTCCCTAAGGAGTCAGAAATTTATCAAGCGTAACATTCAACCAGTAAAACATTTTTTTCTGTTCAGAAATGCAAAAAAATAACTGCAATCTGGCATCTTAATTTAAAAAAAGAACTAAACCCATGCCCAGACATTTGACTTATATGACTTATATAAGTCGTATAAGTCTATATAAACTTATATAAAACATATATCATATGAAAGAGCATGGAGAGGGCGATCCAACACACGTTTTTTTTCAATTAGATGCCCTATGATGTCACAATGATGCAATAAACTTTGCAAAACTCATGAATGCATCTTAAAATCTTATTTTTTTTATATAGAGGCTAAAGATCTCAGCCAATTGTGCTATAATCATATGAGTAAAAATCATAAAATACAACATTTTAGTATGTAAGGTTTCAAGGTCAAAGGTCAAGAGTCAGACATCAGTGCTTGTTTTATAAGCAGGTTAATGCCAGCCTGTTATAATAGAAACATCATAAAACAGTTTTATTATATCCTTGCTCGTGTTCTCTGAGTGCTCATGTTAAATTTATTTTTTCTGCAATAAATAAACTAATAAATAATTTACATTTTTTTCCTTTTCTTTTACAGCCTGAGGACCGGCTACACATTGGCCACATGTATGCTTTTTTTTTCTAAAGCATAAAATCTGAGTGTAACCTGAAAAATGTTGTATGGTTGAAATGAAATTAAAGCACCTGCAGTAAATAAATATAAACGGCCTTCAATCCAGATTATGAAAAAGATATTAGTTCCACACTTTGACTGTCTTTCATTTTATTTTCACTTAACATAGTGAAACTGATTTGGCTCACCATGAAAGTGAATGAGTTCAACTTATATAACCACAATGAATCATAATGAGCTAAGTATTTACGTCAAGTAATGATCCGTAGCAAATGTTTCCGTCTCCAGCGTAGCCGTCAGGACAGGTACAGGTGTGACCTCCACCATCTGTCTTCTCACACTTTGCCTGACATACAAAAAACAAAACACACACACACACAGAGAAAGAGAGAGAGAGAATTATAGGATGCTAATCTAAATCATTAATACTGTGGCATCACAAAGTACTCACAAACTAATTTTTTGTTTTACATGCAAGAATTTCCTTTGAGAGGGGGCGATCGTGGCTCAAGAGTTGGGAGTTCGCCTTGTAATCGGAAGGTTGCCGGTTCGAGCCCCGGCTTGGACAGTCTCAGTCGTTGTGTCCTTGGGCGAGACACTTCACCCGTT
>NW_005187647.1:223226-236680 GCF_000239375.1 Pundamilia nyererei | reverse complement strand
TGTGTGTGTGTGTGTGTGTGTGTGTGTGTGTGTGTGTGTATACCAGCTCATGGCAGCCTCCGTTCTTTTTTAGGCAGGGGTTGATGAGGACACACATCTTTCCATTGCCCATGTATCCAGTTTTACAAACACAGTCACTCTGCAGATGGAGAAACAGTCAGATGAGAAACAGAACAGCCTGACAGCAGGTTAATAACCAGTTATTTTTGCATATACAATGGTGAATTCTCATATTTGCAACTTTTACATAATGTGGTCAGCATATATACAAGTGATCTCTGGTTAGTTTTGGCCCAGGATTTATACTGAGCTTCTATACCAGAGTACAAGAATCAAAATATGGAGCTGAAAATTCACAATGAACATAGTTCAAAGTTTATCCTATCACAGATTTTAAGCACCGACCTGTCCGGGTCCGATGTGTTTACAGTCCGCGTTGGTGCTGCAGCTTCCTCGACTCTCCAGCAGACAGTTGTTGATCTCTACACACACTCTGCCATCACCCGTCCAGCCCTCAGCACACACACATGAAGCATTACCTGGACCCGCATACACACACTCAGCCTGCAGAGAAAGAGGATGTGTCACAAAGACAAGAACACTGCACTGAATGAGCTTATCTTTATGATTACTGAAGGTGAAAAGTTAAATAAAATCACACACATTAAATAAATATAGCAGAACAACAACACATAAAGCCAGATTTACAAAAAACAAATGTGACAAAACAGTATGTGAGCATAATCCCCAAAAAGCTTTCATAGTTGTTGTTAGTTAGTTGATAGCTATTTTTTAAACACAGGCTCAGTCAGTTCATTTCAGTATCGATCAAGAAATATAAGACATGCTTTTTTCTTCTTCTTTCTTTCTTCTTCATTAAATATACAAGCAGTAAGTTGAAATGTTGCAAACATTAGTAAATCGGTTTGTGTGCTTTTTTGAAATGAAACTCAATTTGAAAGCTCTATAGTCACTCATCTGTCTGCTTTCCTGGGTGTTCGGCTGCTTTTCTGTTCTTTACATCACTAAAGATTTCCCACACTGTCAATCTCAATATTGACATCATTACTCTAGTCCAATTATCTTCTTGCCCACATTCTTTGAGCCAATCAGCTTCCATTTTTGTGTCAAATCTCCGTCGTACTACAGACCCTCATTCGTTCAACCCTCCTCCTCCCAATCCCCACCCCACAGACACCTCAGTCAGAGCCCCGTTTCACAGCCTCAGGCTTCTTCCTTCACCACCATCAGCGTCTAGACTCCGGGGGGGGTTCTGTCCTAAATCCTATCACTGCTTTGAAGACACACATGCACACACACACAAAGAAATAATCTTACATTGGTGTCGCAGTCTCCTCGGTTACTCTTCAGACAGGGGTTGATGGCAGTACAGGAGTGACCGTCACCCTCATATCCATCCTTACATACACACCTTATGTAAGACACACACACACACACACACACACACACACACAGTTAAACAAACTCAACAGGTGATGCAACAGAGGTGACAAATCCCTGTTGTTTATTTCTTCACAGAACATCGCTGAAGGAATTACTAAAAATCTATTTAAACAACAGTACAGGACAACCAGAACATTTTAACCACGCCAGCATTTAAACCTTTGGCAGTTATTTGATCATAAGATGATGGATGAAGAGACATTTTGGCTTGATTATGGCTTTTGATTAAACGCCCATTAGATTTTGTTTTTTTTTAATTATAAAACTCAAAGTAAAACTTAGCTTTTATATATACATAAAAAAACAACAAGAAATGCTATACGTTTCCTCATCACAAAACCCAGGGTGTGCAGTTGTTCAAACTTCATTTTTTCATTCATTCATTTTTGAGAAAAATAAGCCTCCACTTAGAGATAGGATGAGGCCCTAAGTAATTCAGGGGGCGCTCAGAGTAGAGCCATAACTCCTCCACATGCAGGACATGTGGAAGAGTTTATGTCTGTTGGCTGGCACAAGAACACTTGGTGTCCTGGGAGCAGGTGGATACAAAGGACTCAACAGGGTGGGCTGGTGGATAGATGGATGGATGGAGAGATCTGAGGTAAAAAAAAGGATAATTTTCTCATGCTGGGCCAAACACAACAAAGCTGTATCAATGAATAAACTGTCACAAATGTCTATCTGTCTGATAGCTTCATCTGCCAACAGTATGCCATCTGTCACGAGAAGATCAGTCATGCTAACGCAAGTGCCAAGCAAGCTAGAATAGCATTTCTGATGAAAACTTGGCCTACTTCACAAAAACCCCCAGATCTGATCGAGCATCCTCCTTTTCAGGCCAGTAGTGAAACTTAAAAATTGCAGGTATTGTACAAAGTCTTTAATCCTTGATTATCACAAGTACCTTAATCCGAAAACGTAGTCCAAAGAAGAACTGAGGATACATCCGATTACAGAGAGTTTTGTGCAGTTTGTTTCAGACATTGAGGAGTAAGCGAGTGGGGATGGCTCCAGAATGCTAATTAAATGTCCAAAAACAGACTTCAGGAGCCACGGCAAGAACAAGAAAGTTTTTGCTGTCTAAAAATTTACAACACCTAAAAAGTGACTCAACACAAAACGATCTCTCAGCATCAAGTTATAGTAATGGTTTTATGATTAGTATTTTCTTACGTAATAGCCAGTCCTGTCTGATTACAGTATGCGTGGATGTGACAATGCTGCAGCAGTCCATCTGCGTTGCACGGCATGGCCGTCTTGTCACACAGGTCCCCGGAGAATCCCTCCAAACAAGAACCTCTCCGACACACACCAGCGCTGCCTGGTCGGTTATCGCACGTTCCGTGAACACAGCGGCAATCTAAAGACAAGCACATACACATTATTTAATTTTCAGTCAGTTAGTTTGAATATTTAAACAAAATGCACCTCCACTACCCTCTGTACAGTACTTTATTTCCATATACAGAGGTTTTTCACACTAAATAGTTATTATAATAATATTAATCCAGTTAAGCCTCAGAAAACAGGACACTGGATGTTGATATAAGGGTAAAAATGAAGCATTTGTAAATATGATTTCCAAAGATTAATCATATTTTTGGCCTCATTTCTTCTAGCAGGTCCATAAATTAGTGTGATTTATGTGGTTCTGGGTAAAGGGCCTCAACCACTGTTGGATGGATCGACAATAAAATTCTAAGAAGGCCATTCATGTCAGGATTGGTGCAGTGATGTGGACCTAGTACTGGTCTGCTGTGGTGAACAAAGGGCTCAGCATGAAGGCCAGTTTACTGGTTGTTCTACATTCCTAACCTCACCAAAAGAATAGGACTGAGGATAGAGGCAGAGGAAATGAGCTTCCTTCATGGGGTGTCTGTGGGCTTATATACAGGCTGAGGAGCTCAGTCACTCTTGTGTAGAGCTCATACTTCGTTCTTTTGTTACTTTCTTCAAATTTATCAACTCAACAAGCATCAGGAGGCTTAATTTATTTATTGAGACAGGATGCCATGTCTGCAACTCAATGGCCCTTAGTATTCAGAAAAGAAAGATATTGCAGTACCTTTTCTGAATACCAATAAAAAAATTCAGAATACCAAAGGCCATTTTATTCTCAGGATAATACATAATTCATGCTGATTTTAGGAAATAAAAATAATGGCTGCTGCCAGTGTTATCCCTCAGCCTCCTATTAGACACACCTATGGTATAAATTTTACAATCCTTCATTGCCTCATTGAGAATCACAAGATTTTCAGAAAATTTGACCTCAAGGTCCCATGAACTCGAGGTCACTGCAATTTGAACACATCTGAGATTTTTAGTAGACAGACCTACAGTATAAATTTCAAAATCCTACATTGCCTTGTTCTCGACTTACAGCATTTACAATAACTCACATTCCCAAACGTGCATGACCATGCTATCCACCCGCCCAGCAGGGTGACAATAATGCCCCATAAGCCTTTTACGGCTGAGGGGTAAAAACCCAGAATCAATATAGAAACTTACAAGAACTACAGAAAAAATAAACATTAAATAAACAATGAACTCAAAATGAAACAAGCAATGTCGCTCTGAAAACCAACAGAACCAAAACTGAACTTAAAAGAAAAAACTAAAACGAAATTTAAAAAACATAATTTCTGTATGTAAATACATCAAATTGGAAATGGACATTTCATTGAACATAGTGAAAAGCTGTCAGCTAAGAGGAGGCGTTACCTTCATCACAGTTCACACCATGTTTGTTTGGATCTGAGCAGATGTGGCAGGCAATACCCGTCCAGCCTGCCTGACAGCTACATGAGCCATTACCATGGATACCATCAGAGCACTGTGTGCAATCAAAGCAAAAAATTAAAAATTAAAACACATCAGCCGAGGGACGAGGCTGCCTGAATGTTCCTCCTTACAGTTCCTTTGTCGTAGCATGGATGCTGAAATCCTCCGATGCAGGGCTTACAGTCCGGACCATAGAAACCTTTACAACACTTTGCTACCTGTGAAACACACACACACACACACACACACACACACACACACACACCAGAACAAAACCAATAAATGTTTTCTAATGTATTAAATATATGTTTCAATAAGGACTAATCCACCACTGGGGAATTGGAAGTGACAAAAGACGACAATCAGGTGTGTCAGTAAAACACTTCCAATCCAGCTCAGCAACTGTGAACATCCTGATAAATATCACACATAATTAAAATGAAAAACTAATAAAACACAGGAAACTAAGCAAAATTAAACTGATCGGACAAAACAAAAATCACAAATTACATAAAACAAAAGCAAATGTAAAAATGATTGCCTATAATAACTCAGCTGCATCAAGTTAAAAATAAAGCACCAGTTCCTCTCTCACCTGTTTGGTGGTGTTGCAGTATTTGGCGCAGCCTTTGCTGAGCGATGGCCTGAGAGGAGATGTGACGTACTCGCAGTCGCTCAGATGACTACCCTGAATAGACAGAAGCATAGATTTTTTGCTACTAGTTCACATAAAAAAAACCCGCACTGGCTGGCAAAATGACCAAAGTGATGCTGGGAAAGATTCCCAGAGCATTCGAAATTGTGTCCCTGTGAAAAGCATGGCATCAGAACTAAGCAAAGAGGGGTTTCTCAACATCAAATCATGGCACGACTGATGGTTTCTGTGAACTTCAAACACTTGAAACCAGGTTGATTTTTTTAGGCAGAATCAGGTGAACACAAAAGCAGAAGAGCGAATCAATAAGCTCTGCAAACTGCAAGGCAGAAAAGCAACCAGACAAAGTAATTATTGCGGAGGATAAAATTATTAATCCCAATATGAAATTTTAAAGTTTTTGTCAAAGTTTTCTCCAGAGCTCTTTGTGTTGCTCGTGCACGAGGGAGAGAACTCTAACGAGCGCCGTTCGTTCCGCTCAAACCCCAGTCACTCTCAGTTAGCTCCCCCGTAGCACTGCTCTTTATTGTGGTTACATATGGCGTTATTTTTGTGCCACTATTCTGAGCGCGCGCAAAAATTGGAGCGCACGTAAAAACAAAAATTGCAGGTGCAAGTGTTGCATTTTGAGGAGGAATTTATTTTGAGCGAAGAAAAGCTAAATTTGAGTGAACAAAATTTATTGCTGCGAGCAAAAATGTATTTTAGTGTTTGCTATTATCCATATACACACACAAAAGCAGCCCCTCTCGCTCAGTTTTTGCATTTGGGCTCGCTCGCAATGTGTTGCTTGCGCTCTCAATATTTCTGCCCGTGCGCGTTCAACTCTTTCTGTTCACCGTGCCACAAAACCAGCCAATCACAGACTTGGATGCAAAAAAATCTGATTGGCTGTTTTGGTCTCCAATCAGCTCCAAACCGGCAACCTTCCGATTACAAGACGAACTCCCAACTCTTGAGCCCCAACACAGAGTGGCGGAGTTTGAAATATTACTCTTTCTGGGTTACAAAATAAATTTTTAAGATATTTTCATGCAAGAATGGTGCTGTGTAAACTTCAAATATCTGCTTGATTTATCAAGACATCACATATTTGCATAAGTGCTCTAACGTTTTCGGAGATGCCCGTTACCCACCAGCTGACCGCGTAGCTGGACTGGCCATTGGGCGTACCAGGTATTTGCCCCGTGGGGCAATGATGATTTTTCACTTTTATGTTTGTTTGTTTGTTTTTGTAATGGTATAAACAATGAAAGGTGGTGGATTAGCCAATTGGTCATGATCAACTCTGGGCTGGACCAATTACAATACATCCGTATTGAGGGGAAAAGGAACGCGATTCATCCCGTACTTCAGCTAGAATGAAAAAAAGACACAAAGCTGGAGTTATTCTGTCTTTACGTTGCTGCACAGCTGCCTCTTCTTCTCTCATTCTCTCTCTCCCTCCCTCTCCCGTTTCTACTTCAATCATGAAACTGATCAATGATCAGTTGATCGTCTCCCTTGTTTGTTTATCGCCCACTTTGCGCCAGAAAGAGGAAACCAGCGGATGTTGCGCTAAACAACAGCAGCACGTTCAAGCTTGATAAGCTGTTGTTATAATTTATTTAATATTACTTTCTAGTATCAGCTGATGTTTGCTGGAGCCACAGCTGTAAAAGCTGCTGGTCATGATATCGGTTTGGTTATGTGGTGAGAGGGAAACATTAAGGTGATACAAATCATGCATATATACCAACAAGACAGTGTACATCACTGTCACAACAGCGTTTGTTTTAGTTCAAAGGCTTTATGGTTTTTCCTATAATACCTGGTTTTTGTCAGTTCAGCCTTATATATTATGTTTAACCCGAGTGACCACCCGGTCAGCTGGTGGGTAACAGGCATCTCCGAAAACGTTAGAGCACTTATGCAAATATGTGATGTCTTGATGAATCGAGCAGATATTAGAAGTTTACACAGCACCATTCTCGCATGAAAATATCTTAAAAGTTTATTTTGTGACCCAGAAAGAGTAATATTTCAAACTCCATTTTTTGCACGCGATGTAACAACCCTTATTGTTTTATAGCACCACTAGGGGGGGAGTCTCCTAGGGGGTGTGTGAGTATAGCGTGGCAGGCATTACATGCTGCTCGTGTTCTGCTCTCAAGACAGACCTCACCATTGCAACGGCCTGGCGGCAGCGACTACCAATCCCTGCACATGTATGTACGGACAGTGTAGAGCCGTGGAGACCTGGCTTGTATGGTCTTATGTTGCTGACAAGGAATAAAGGTCTGTTGTTTCATTTAACTGACTGGCTTCGAGTTATCCGGCTAACCTCCACACCACATGCCCGCAGGACCTGCTAGCCGCTCCTTCCTCACCAGACTGCTGTTACAACAGCAATGAATTTTGTTCACTTAAATGTAGCTTTTCTTCGCTCAAAATAAATTTCTCCTCAAAATGCAACACTTGCACCTGCACGTTTTTTTTACGTGTGCTCAAAGTTTTTTTATGTGTGCTCTGAATAGTGGCACAAAAATAATGCCATAGTTACATGAATATGTATAGATTCATTAACATATGACGTCTTACATAGGCATGCATGTGAACAAAGAGTACTGCCTGTGTGTATGTGTGGGTATACGTGTGTGTGTGTGTGTGTGTGTGTGTGTGTGTGTGTGTGTGTGTGTGTGTGTGTGTTCAAAATGTGACCCTGTGAAGACTCCCCAGACCTGCTGGTGCCAGGAGTCCAGCAGTCCACCTAAACAAAGGCTCTTATACTAAAACAGATACAGAGTAGGTGTCCTCCTATACCATAAATCAGTTAGAGAAAGTACGACCTCTCTCGTGACCTTAGGATGTGTGTGTATGCCAGAACACTCTGGAAGGCACACAGAGTCTTAGCAGATTGCTAAGGATCAGACATCCTATCAATATGCAATTGATTATATAACTCTAAGCATATATACATTTCTAAGCATAAATGACAATCCAACAATATAAACCTAACATTCAGAACAACTGCCAAGACACAAATTAATGACTTAGTCAAGTCAGGAAGTGTAGTCTCAAAAAAGATGATCACTTGGACCCTGCACAGGAATGGACTGTGAAGTTGCAGACTAAGAAAAACTCCACTCCTGCAGGAAAGACACCTTCAAACCAGCCTGAAGTATGCTAAGGACAACCTAGAGAAAGAGCATACATGCTGAAAGTGCGTCCTTTGATCAGATGAGATAAAATTAGGACTCTTTGGCCACAGAGATGCTGCTTATGTTTGGAGAAAGAAGGAACAGGCGTACAAAACAAAGAACACCATCCCCACAGTGAAACACAGTGGTGGGAGTGTTATGCTGGGGGGACACTTCAGAGTGTCTTGAACTGGGAATCTTGTCAAGGTGGAAGAAACCATGAAGAAAGAAGGATATGTGAAATCTCAAGCAGTCACGAGCAAAACTGGGTCTGGATCGTCGCTTACCTCCAGATGACCACAGTGAATGTTATTGACAAGCATTAACCCTTTAAGACCTACCATAGAACCAAGGCCGCTAGAGCTTACTTTATATTTTTACATGTTGTAGTGCCATTTTAGGGAGCATTTCAAGTTACTATACATCAATACAACTGTTATAGCCCAAATTTTAATAATATGTATGCATTAAGTCCATAGTAACAACATAAATTGAAAAAAAAGTGCAATAAACTACAAAAAAAATAGAAAATCATTTTTGGTTTTTTATACATATATTTCTACTTGGAGAAATTTAAGAGGTTTATCACTCAAAACTTTAAATACAAAAAAGTTGCAAAAAATAGTTTCCAACAATAGGATTTATTTTGAGTGTCTTCATAGTTTTATTTTTGAGATACAGCAATTTTTATATACTGCAGAAAAAACAAAAAACAATCTTATGATGCAAATTTGCAAAGAAAACAGCATGTGCATCAAAATAAACTATTTTAGGCAGTGCAATTTGAGTTCTAAGCATCACAGAAACTATTCAGAAAAGCATAAAGTCAAACATGACTTATAAAAACACCAGCTTCTAAGGGCTACAAGTAAAAAACTATATTTTCCGCGAAAATGACGTCACTTTCGGTTTCGAGCAGGTAATGGCGGACATGCCATCGTTCGCGCTGACATCGATTTCAATGTGGGAAGTGTTATGAACAGCTGATCAGATCGGCAAAGTATATTTCTGGAATATTGTGTTTTTGTTCCTGCAAGCGCTTTTTATGCAGCTTTTGCAAAGCTATGTGTGGACAAGCTGATGGCATAAGATGTAAGTACAACTCCGGTTTCATATGCAAAAATAAAGATTATTGCGCTAGCTTACGTGGTTCCGGTTCTACAGGGATTTAAACATAGTTACGCAAAACGATAGGCTTTAAAGGGTTAAAGCCTTGACTTGAATCCACTGAAATCTGTGGGGGGTAACTGAAGCTCTATGCCAGAAGACCATCAAATCAAGAGGAGCTTGAGCGATTCACCAAAGAAGAATGAAACTAGCAACTGCAGACTGTTATTGAGCAAAAACGGATACAAAACTGACTACTAGCATTGGAGGGGGGTAATAACTTTCAACCTGGTAGTTTTTGTGAAATAATTTTTTTCCTTGTGTGAAGTAAAATAATGTAAGCATCTAAAATAAAACTTGGATGTTTGGAAAAAGCTGCGTTAAAAATCCCTTGCTCTGTTTAATAGCACTTGAGTCATACTTAAAGTGGCTGTAGCTCAGGTGGCAGAGCAGGTCAGCCACTAATCAGAAGGGCAGTGGTTCGATCCCAGGCTGCCTCCTGGCAGCCTCCTCCTGCCTCATGCCAAATATCCTTGGGCAAGATACTAACCCCATGTTTGCCTACTGGTGGTGGTCAGAGGGCCCGCTGGCGCCGGCAGCCTTGCCTCTGTCAGTGCGCCCCAGGGCAGCTGTGGCTACAAAGTAGCTTGCCATTGCCAGTGTGTGAATGTGTGTGTGAATGGGTGGATGACTGAATGTAGTGTAAAGCGCCGCTGTTTTTGACACCTCAAGCCAGATATGATGAACAAGAGGTGTCAATATGACACTTTTCACTGTAGATGATTAAATAACCAATGACTACAGTACGTGAGACACACCACAAAAAGACTGAGAACCACCACCTTAGACTTTATACAACCAGACTTCATTCTTTTAACAAGAGGAGTCACCCCTGCATGAGTCACCCTCTGCAGGAGACTAGGAAGAATGCAGGTTTAAGGCAGATAGATATCCGCTTTACTTTTCAGACCCCTGAAAGCTAGGGTTATCTTTGATGTAGAGTAATAACAATATATAAAGTAGAAGAGAACAGAATGCATTTTACCAGCTCGGTGCTGCCTTCTGGACACTGGGTCGCAGAGAGGTAACTGCAGTGAACACAAGGACCCTGAAAACACACAAAAATTAAACTTTAATATTTGAGGGAGGTGGTAATACGTGCCATCATTGGATTTTTTTGTTGTTGCCTGTTGTTTTTTTTAATCCATTGATTCAAACACATAAACATGCACTAAAAGAGTTAATCCTGCTCTACTGAAAACGGCAAACCTGCTGAAAGAAAGGCTATGATTAGAGCTGGGAAATTAATAGGAAATGAATAAAAGCCCACATTTAGAACCTGTAATCAACATAATAAAAAACTCTCCTGAGAGGTGTGCAAACCTGGTGATTAACTACAATAAACGTCTTACTGCAAAGGTTTCTCCACCAAGCACTAAGTCATGTTTTGTTTGGGGATCAAATACTTACTCCAGTAAGTGACACAAAAATCTATTTATAGGTTTTATTTTATGTATTTTGTATGTCTTTTGGTTGATATACTGTCTCTCTCCAGACTGAGACTGTTCATTTCTTTGAACTTGATCAAACTTACAAATTCAGCAGAGGATCGAATAACTTTTTCCCTCATTGTATATGTGTGTGCCTTCCTTTATTCAAGTGTGTAATCATGATTATTCTTTAACCAAAATTAAGGTCAAATGTTAATTGTGATTTTGGTTTGAGGTCATATCGCCCAGCTCTATGATATTTCCATTTCTACAGGAGATGACCTGCCATTAAAATTTTAATGTAAAGTATTATAAACAGACAAAAATGTCATTGAGAGAATCTTTTCAATTATGGCTTCATCTCCAAAAAACAGGCAAAAATGCTCTTCAAAGTCAGGACCATTGTTGTTTCTCCTTCATCGCAGTTTAAAAAACAATGACATGCAGCAGTAGTGAACCCAACTATTTCAGTTCTGATATTCATTTACATCTGTAAACTGTCAACCAGACTCAAGGCAAAAGGTTAGGAGTTACACTGTGTGAAAGAAAGAACCAATATAGAAAAAGTGATGGATAGTGAAAGCGTTGCTGTAACACATGTGCTAACATCTTTAGAATCTACTGACACCCTTTTTAATTACCCCTCGCCCCCAGAACTAAACTGATTCAGTGTGTGTGTGTGTGTGTGTGTGTGTGTGTGTGTGTGTGTGTGTGTCTTTTCTCACCACAGTGATCTTGCTGTCAACATCATCACAGCGGTGAGGCATGATGGGAAGGATGGAGGGCGGGTACAGCAGCCCGTCAATCATATGTATGATTCCATTGGATGCCACGATGTTGGTGCTCATCAAACGGATGCTCTTCTCACCCAATACGATCCCGCCCTGCAGGACAGAGAAGTAGAGGACAGCTAGTGTTTAAGTCATCTGCTAATGTGTGTCCTACATATGGTAGAAATTAAACTGTGACATGCATTGTTAAGTACCAATGAACTGTACTTACGTCCTCAGATGCAGCGATTTTGACCATCTGATTTGCCATCGTCTGAATCCGAGAGAGTGTGCTCAGATCATCAACTGTCAGCTAGAGACAGAAAAAAAATCATAACCGTGATTTTTCAACCGTGAACAAAGAATATCTAATGACGTTTATATTTTTAGTGCCCTGATCAGTAGTGTGGCTAAACTTGCGGTGCTTGAGGAATGGGTCAATAAATGTGAGGAGTTTACACTTTTAGAAGCAGAAATGTGATTAAAAAAATATCTGAATAACTCATCTGATAAAAATAAAAGGTTACATGTCTGGCTTTTCTTTATTTCCTTTCTATTTCCTTTCATTCTTATTCTGTTGCAGTGGTTGACGCTCATATTGAACATCCACCCATCCATTTTCTACCGCTTATTCAGAGTTCCCTCACCCAAGCCACTTCTTCCACCTGTTACCCGAATCCAAACTGGAAGCTGGTCCCACAGAAGAGGGGCCTGAAAGCTGCCTCCTATTCTATTTTTAAATACCCTGGGAATCACAAGCCCGCAGTCTGAGAGTGAAGAGGTCTAATGGGGTGATACGATACTACGAGGTCATTAAGATAAGATGGAGCCTGATTATTCAAGAACTTGTATGTGAGGAGCAGGATTTTGAATTTGATTCTACATTTAACAGGAAGCCAATGAAGAGAAGCCAATATAGGAGAAATATGCTCTCTCTCTGTCTAATCCCCGTCAGTACTCTTGCTGCAGCATTTTGAATCAACTGAAGGTTTTTCTGGGAATTTTTAGGACATCCCAATAATAACAAATGACAGTAGTCCAGCCTAGAAGCAATAAAGGCATAAGCTAGCTTTTCAGCATCACTCTGAGACAGGATGTTTCTAATTTTGGAGATATTGCACAAAAGGGAGAAAGTAGTCCTATATATTTGTTTGCATTCAGGAAAATATCTTGGTCAAAAACAACTCCAAGATACCTCACAGATAATGGTAATGCCATCCAGAGTAAGCATCTGGCTAGATACCGGATTTCTACAATTTTTTGGACTGTTGTTACGTTCCCCTAAAAGGGTCCAGGCGATGGGGGGGATGGGGGGAAGTAACAAAAAGTGTCCGGGTCAGGAAAAGGAGACAGAGGCAAAATGGTTAAATCAAAGAGTTTTATTAAAGTTTCTATTAAAACTAACTAAAACAGACAGACAAGCCGCTATCACCATTTAAAGAAACAAACAAAACTCAAACGTTAGTCAATAAAGTACAAAGTAAGTGAAAAAGAGTGCAGCTCACCAGCTGCAAACACGGACATGCAGCTCACTAGCTGAAAACCACAAAAACACAGCTCACTAGCTGCAAACACCGCAAACCGCTCAGCTCACTAGCTGTAACCACACTAATGGCACTCTCGCCCAGAGCTCACCTTTCCCTGGGCTTAAATCTCCTTAATTACTGACGAGAGTCAGCTGCACAAAAGGGAAAGGTGGCACCTCAGGCAGAAGAGGTAGTGGGGGATGCCCACACAGGCGCCAACCGGAGGGGATGATCTGATATCCTCGTGTTGGTGTTGTTCCCAGACCATCAGGAGGAGGCCCTGCTAGGGCTGTAACACTGTATACAATAACCTCACTTTTATCTGATTTAGAAGCAGAAATTTTTAGGTCATCAAGGTCTTTATGTCTTTGAGAAATTTAAAGTTTAACTAATTGGTGTGTGTTATCTGGCTACAGTGATAGTCTAGAGTGTGTAGAAAGTGGTAGGTGGGCTTTGGAAGAACCCATTTGAGTCTA
>NW_005187647.1:220190-223206 GCF_000239375.1 Pundamilia nyererei | reverse complement strand
AGATTAAATGCCATGTTGAGGCTGTCATTTTTAGTATCTACATGGATGATAAAATCACCCCCAATAATTATTTTATCTGAGCTGAGAACTGAGTCAGATAAACACTCTAAGAAATCAGACAGAAACTCTAATAAGGCCCAGGATGATAGATGATATCAAATAAAACAGGTTTTTGAGTTTTCCAGTTAGGTTGTACAAGGCTGAGAATCAGGCTTTCAAATTAATTAAAACTCTAAGTCTTTGGTTGATTAACAAGCTGGTGTGAAAAATTGCTGCCTGTTTTCTCAGCTGCTCGGACAATCTGCTGGGGGAGAGCTAACAGGGCCTATGCTTCCATATATTTAAGGAAATGAGTCTTTGTTACAAACAGACAGTATGAATGGAGGGACGTAGTCATTAACGATGTGTGCAACTAATTTAACAGACATTTAAGTGTTACTGCTCCAGAAATACTGGTCAATTACACCACACTGGCTTGACTGACACATTGTCAATCAGTGAGATTATCCTGGATAATCCTCCTTTCTGACTCTAATAATAAATATAATTTGCAAAATTAGCTTCATGTTTTTACTGATGTGACCTGAAAGTGTCACTGCCTGGTGGCCAATAAAAAAATGCATGTTTCTTGGTGGCACCAAGGCCCAGAACAAGATAAATAAGGACTATTTTGAACCGTGAGCAATGCAAAGCTAAGAATAAAAGTGTGGAGCTAAGTCTTTTTTCATCTGTGTTCGCCAATGGATAAAAGGCAAAAAGAAAGGAAAAAGCAACAGGTGAAAGTGAAATAAATGACTCTGACAGAAGGATTGGGGAGTTAGGGTAAGAGCTCACCGCAGCCTGGGAAAACACGTGGTGTCTGAGGAGTTCCTGAAGTTTATATTTGGCCTGGAAAAAAAAATATATTAAAAACAAAATCTCTAATATGGCAGGAACCAAACGTGCTTTAGAAAATAACAAAACTGAACATATCTGGGTTACTTCAAGATGAATATTATCAGTAAGAATTAAGTTTGGGACAGAGTCACAAAGTCTTTGGTCTTCTTATTTGATTTGTTGATAATTTAAAAAAACTCAGCATGTGTTATCTGCACTAATCACAAAGAGATGAAAAGTGACTCCCTGAGGTCTTACATCATTCAGCATGTACAGGATGCTGCCATCTCGGGCTCGGTCCACAGCCTGGTTGGTGGGGATGAACACAGTGAGGGGTCCTGGCCCCCGCAACGGTGGCGGTGCCCCACAGTTCTGCAGAAAAACACATATCTGATTAACAAATGAGGATTTAGCACAGATTTCCTTTAAGCCTCAGTGCCAGACAGAATACAGAATTAAACACCTGCAAAGCCATGCCTCCCTGAGTTCAAGTCAGAGAAGTTTCATTTAAATTTTTATATAAATGTTTTGGGGGGAAAACCCTTGATTTCACACAAACAAAACAAGTTGTTTTTACAGGCATTTACCATCATTTTATGTAAATACAAAAATAGATGCTTGGAGATTCAAACAAACAAACAAAAACCTTATTACAGTGGTTCAATATGCTTATGTTATAGAATATGTATGTGCATCATACAGCCCAAAAGTCTGAAGCTGAAAATGTCTAACTAAATGATCTGCATTCTCATCAGTTTATAGTCTGTGTAGAATACATTACATAATATAAATTGTAGTGCACTGCTCAATAGCCAGTGTTAGATATGCTACACATAAAAAAATTTATGTATTATTTTAAAATTGCGTTTCTTAAAGTGGGGAAGCTGTGTAAACGTAACAAATTTGAAAATAATTTAATCCACACATTTAAGGAGCGCACGGACAACATGTCAAATGATGAAATGATCTTTTTTTTTTTTTTTTACTTAAATGCGCCTTTAAATTAAGGAATCGCCAAAGTGCAATAAAAAAAATAGAATCTGGGGACTTCACAGAATCCTTTTTAGCGAGGTCATGCATTCTTCAGCAGGAATGCCAGACCAGATTCTGCAGGTAGTTACAGCATGGCTCTGTAATACAAGACCTATCACTCACTTACACAATGATATCTGACACCTCATGAAATTAAAAATATCTTCCACAAAATGAGGAAAGCTTGAGGGAAGTTGACATTTACATCAAATGTGATGCTATGAGTTAAGCCAGAGCTGCTGGAGTAGAAGTTAAAAAAGAATGAAGCTGGTGGTATTAGGCTGCACTGTAAATTGGGTTTAAATGAAATTAAACCTCTTAAAAACAGTGTCATAAGGACTTCCACTACTAATCTTTCTGTGACCTTGGTGTTTTTTTAAAGAATGAGGAAAAGAAGTGTCATAACCGTGGTGTGGAGGACCTAATGTAAACAAAAAGAACAACCTGAAATGAACAAAAAAAAACATAAAGAGATAATATAAAACAAAAGCAAAAGGACCCTCTCCAAGTAAATGAAACACAGGACTATATAAACAGAAAACTGACTACTAATGAGAAATACAGTTTACAACAGGTGGAAGCAATCAAAGTCAAGGTCAGCTTTATTTATAAAGCACATCTCCAAACAGTCCATGCTGCACAAAGTGCTTAACAATGTAAAATGCCACTAAAATAAATAAAATGCAAAAACAATGATGCAGTAAAATATAGAAAAAACAAATAAGCAGATGAAATACATCATAAAAACAACTCAAACAACAATAACAACTAAGGGTGTTAAAACCAAAATGTTTAGGTCAAAGTGTGTTTAATGCCAGACCATAAAATTGTGTCTTCAGTAACGATTTAAAATGTTCAAGTGTTTGTGCAGATCTTGATGCAGACTCATTCATCCAGGTAAGTAAATCTCTAAAAGTTGATTCTGTTCATCTGGACGTAGCATTTTGTGGGAGAAACGTTTCGTCACTCATCCGAGTGACTTCTTCAGTCTCAGCTGACTGCAGGTTTCTCCAATCTTATAAACAGTACATTTGCATAATGACCTCCCAGCCCACTGAAGGAACAATGGGCTGGGAGGTCAGTTTCTTCATCATAATTAAGCAAATTC
>NW_005187647.1:216740-219701 GCF_000239375.1 Pundamilia nyererei | reverse complement strand
TACACTATAATTAAGAGGGGCTATTTATGTTGTCATAAAAAGTCCTTCCAGAAAGATAAACCAAAACCACTGGAGGGCAGACTCTTTTAGGCCAGCATATGATTTCAGCCTTGATAGCAGGATATCATGGTATCAGCCATGTCAAAGGCTGCTGTCCAACAACAAGAGCGCAGCAGGGCTGCCAGAGTCCAGAGTTAAACGAATGTCATTAAAAACCCTTAAAAGGGAATTAAGGGCAGAGAGGAAGGAAAAGAAAAAAATTCACACAGTGAAAAAAGAAACAAAAGCACTCTGAGAGTGCAGCTCACTAGTATTTACTTTAGGGTAGTATGGCAGATATTTACTTTAAATACATAAACAGCTCAAAGAAACACATCAAAAACTTGCAGACCATGTGTATACATGCTCACTCTGTTAATATTTCCACCCGGAAATCCAAAGAAATTAGAACTTATCCCCACAACAGGCATAAAATAAAACGATTTGGCATTAAATGTGGCACAATTGTGAATAAACTCCCAGCAAATCCAGTTTGTATGATACATTTAAGTGGTTTAAAATGTTTAAATTGTAAGTGTTATTTGTTTTATTGTAGTAAAACAATTTCAGCATGCGGTCAAATAAAGGAAGGAGACAAATGTGAGGGTGCATAGTCACACAAATACTTACATCAACCAAAGACAGGAAGCGGTTGTACTTGTCGTCCTTAGTCAGAATCTCTCCAACTGTCAAATCAGCAAACTTAACACAAGAAGAAGAAGACATTAAGTTTCATATTGTGCTGTACTGTAAAGGAAAAAAATAACTGCAGTGTTTTAATGTTTTTCACTCAGCTGTTGTTTAAGCTTTTTTCTGTTTCTTTTTTTGGTGTTTTCAGGGAGTTTTCCACCATTTGTGTATTTACTTACCTGTTCATCATGAGGGGAGGAGTCGGTGGGTGTGATGGGCTGGTCTATGATGTGAATGATCCCATTGGATGCTGGCAGGTCTTGCTGGATGACAGAGTACAGTTTTCTGGGGTTGTCCAGCAAGATGAACCTCTAAAACAAGAGTAAGACAACCAAAAAAAAGACTTTCTTTAAAGAACCTGTGCATATTATGAAACAAGAATCAAGGTTCAAGCAGGTTTACATGGACTACACATTTTTCCCTCAACAAACATACAACATCCCATATTTTTAAAAAGTTAACACTTTTTTCGCAGCTTCATCTGTCATTGTAGCACAAAGGATGCTAAATGTAGCCAGCATAAAGCATTAAAAATACATTCTGGTAAACTGTTTCCACCAGTCACATCCTGTACACATTACAGGAAGCCTTTAAGATTGGTGCAACAATGACACAATTACTAGTATTGTTGGGGGGGGGGACATGACAACAGTGGTGGACAACATGACCGTTTTTGCAGCTAAAAATACATGTGTGCTCACTGTGAAACAAAGCTGGGAGACTGTGTGCAAAAAAGAAACCTATTGTAAGAATCAGCCCAATTATCTGGTGTGTCTTTTGTGTGTAAAGCTTCATACTGCAACGGCAGTGAAAATGAGGCTGTACAGCCTGAACACAGGTGGAGTGAAAGAAACACTGTTCTAGACTTGACAGCTGCAACTCTTTACTGCTGTAATCAGAAAGAAACCCTCTGCAGGTTAAAAGCCAATGAGATCCCATTATCAGATCACTGGCTCAACAGACTTAAACACTGAGAAAATTAGTCTGTTCACTTGCGTCTATCCACTTCTGTCTGGAGTTACAAAGATGCTTAATAAAGAAAAATTGACAAGATAAACTGGTAGCTTAGTTTGTCAATCTTTAAATTGACAAATTTATTGTGTATGTTGCTTCAGACTGATAGCAGCCCACTCATAAACAAGAGTCCAGTAAAGCTTTGACCTGTGGATCTAGGGGGCCTGTGATGGGGGAAAAAACAGGCGTGAGTACTGTTAAAGCACTTTGTAAATTGGAGGTAATCGATTCTCAAGGCTTAGTGTTTTTTCCCAGAGTTACAGATGTAAAAATGAGCAACTCTAACCTTGCATCATTATAAATTGAATGAATGAAGGAATGAGACCTTTACTTGACTCTTAGGATACTTTGTGCACCTTTAAGAGCATTGCAACCTTTGGCACACTTTCCAAGGACGGACAGCCCAGACGTGCAGATAAAGCAGGAGCCCTGAGCTCTTCTGTATCTGACTGCCAGAGATAAGTGCTCGTGTTATATGCTGCAGAACTGGTGATCTGTGACAGAACTGTCTCTGAATCTATTTTGTGACTCCTGACTAGTTATCATTTTATTCACCATGTTAACGATCTGTCATGATACCATACATGAAATACTGTTGAGCAAACATACAACTAGTGTTATAGACACGCATGAGATGTCTTGAGAAAGCTCCGCCCACTGTGTGAGGCCATGCAGTCAAGCAGGAAATGCAGCTTATTGTTTTTGTCTTCCTGAAAGGAGAAACAGAGACAGACGGTAAGGATTCTAATCACACCGTAAAATATCACTTCCAACTAATGAAGACAGCTCCGTGACGGAACACTGTGAACACTGGGATAACTGGAAAATAGGAATACTTGCAATTCCTGTCAACTGCTGCAGTTTGCTCTGCTTTATGATCTGAAAGAGCTGCGACAGAAAGTGAAAGCAACTGTCAGAGAATCTTCCGGACTGACTGACTTCACTTTTATTTTTTGCTGTGTTTTCAGCTTCATTCACAGGCAAAATGTCGCTCAGATCAGAAGAGGATTTCTTATGTCCTGTCTGCCATGAAGTCTTCACAGACCCTGTTGTTCTGTCATGCAGCCACAGCTTCTGCAAAGACTGCCTCCAAAAATGGTGGAGGGGGAAGAAAACATACGATTGTCCGTGTTGCAAGAGAAGATCCTCAAAGAGTGATCCCCCTCGTAATTTGGCATTAAAGAACCTGTGCGAGGCCTTTTTAGCGGAGAGAGGCGA
>NW_005187647.1:213679-215520 GCF_000239375.1 Pundamilia nyererei | reverse complement strand
ATATCATCATAAAGTTGGGAAATATGACAAAACTGTGAGACAAAATTTGTTAATTGTTTAGGAACGTAGAGCAACTTTAATATTAACGGCGCAAATATTAGACAAGTGTACAAGCTGGTGAATATAAAAGACTGCTGCAATGGTGGTACTCTCATATATTTATTGGTTTTATTTGTACCTCAATATACATAAAATATCAAAAGCTACTCGATAGTCTACAATGGAACATTTAGGTCAGGATTTATGGTTGTTTTGTAGAAATATGGTCTCATTTCTATTTCGCCTAAGTTGCCCTGTTATAGTTCGTTGTTCATTAGATTCCCCTTTTGTCTTCACCCCTGTGTCTCATGTTTACGTCTTTCAGTGTTTCCTGTTTTATTTTGAAGAGTCAGCTGTCTCCATGTTCAATGTGTTTTGTTTTACTTCCCCTGTGGTGTCGTTATGTTCCTTTGTGTCAGCTGTTTCCCCACTTCCCTCATTAGCCTCCTCTGTGCCTTCATTCAGTCTTTGTCGGGTTGTCTGTGTTACTTTCACGATGTCATGTCACGCCAAGGTATTTCATGATTCAGCTCAGGTCATGCTCACGTTCCATGTTCCTGTTTTTTCCTCGCTTTTTGCATGCTCCTGCCCTGAATCGTGTTCATGTCTTTCGTTGCAGTTGTCGTAGTTTAGTTTCTTCCAGTTTAGGTTTTAGTTTAGTTTTCGTTCCTGTTCACTTTACCGCAGGCTTGGCCAACTCCAGGCCTCGAGGGCCGGTGTCCCTCAGGTTTTAGATGTCATCCTGGGTCTGCACACCTGAATCAAATGATTAGTTCATAACCAGGCCTCTGGAGAACATGTTGAGGAGGTCATTTAGCCATTTAAATCAGCTGTCTTGGATCAAGGACACATCTAAAACCTGTAGGACACCAGCCCTTAAGGCCTGGGTTTGGACACCGCTGCTTTTCCGTGTTTTTTGTACTCATGTTATGAGCCAGAACAAAGGGCTCGCTTTTTTATTATTCGAGTTACCTTTTTACGCTCCGTTTTTTGATCTGCATTTGGGTCCAGTATTCACTCTACACCAGGGGTAGGCAACTCCAGGCCTCGAGTGCCGGTGTCCTGGAGGTTTTAGATGTGTCCATGATCCATCACAGCTGATTTAAAGGGCTAAATGACTCCTCAGCATGTCTTGAAGTTCTGCAGAAGCCTGGTAATGAACTAATCATTTGATTCAGGTGTGTTAACCCAGGGTGGGATCTAAAACCTGCAGGACACCGGCACTCGAGGCCTGGAGTTGCCTACCCCTGCCCTACACACTGTCACCTCCCGCTGCCTGTGACAGAAACGTGTGGGGTATTTTTCTGGCTACTTCATGAACAAGAATGTCTAAGATGCTTGAGTATATGAAACACAGTCCTCAAAATAATGTTTCACAATGCTCGTGACCTCACTTTGGCCTTGGGAAAGAAACTTAAAATGTGAAGGGAAAACCCTGAGTTACAGGGTTACACTATGCTTTTATTTTTAAATTCACAATGTTTTTAAATGTTTGTGTTTAAATCCACAACCTTGCTGTCACTTCACAGCAAGGTTTCTGGGTTTGAACCAGCTGGTTGGTTGAGAACTTTCTATGTGGAGTTGTCATGTTCTCATTTCCCTGTGTGGGTTTTCTCTTTGTGCCCAGCCAGCCCAAAGACATGCTCATGAGATTAACCTTTTAAATTTGTCTGAGGTGTGTGGGAGTGTGTGTTTGTCTGCTTCATAAGTACTAGAACACAGAAGACAGAACTTCTGGTTCTGTAGTGCTCTCTGGACAGCAAATATTTATTTCTGCCTTATAAATGTTCATCTAATTTATG
>NW_005187647.1:210906-212184 GCF_000239375.1 Pundamilia nyererei | reverse complement strand
TTTTTTCTTTACTATCTAGCTTGAACAGCAGCTGGAGTCTGGAGAAGCAGTGTTACCTTGTTTTCTTTGGTCCTCAGCTTGGATCCTCCGTACAGGTTGAAGTCTCGACCAGTCAGATCCCTGTAGAGGTACTGACCCAGGATCAGGTGGTTTTTACATACTGTCTCCTGATTTAAGTCCTGCAGAGATATTTTGGTTTAGAAGACCAGGTTTTTGTATTTATCGATCAGTTAGTTTCTAATTATTAGGTATGCTAGATGTAATTTGAGATCATGTGAGTCTGTGAGCAGCCTCTGAGTGAGTCTCAGAAGGGGAGCCTGTTAGATGAAGGCTCTGCCTCCCATTCTACTTTTGGAAACTCAACAACAAGTAAGCCCGCAGTCTCAGAGAAAAGTGCTCTACTGGGATAATATGGTACTGAGGTCCTTAATATATGAAGGGGCCTGATAATTTGTAACTGTGTGTGAGGAAAAGGATTTATATTGCATTTATCACTGAGTCAATGAAGAGATGCTAACATGGCAGAAATTGAATCTCTTCTTAGAAGTAATAAATGCATGAACTATTTTTTTTCCTAATTTTGCACAGATCTAAGAAGGCAGCACCAGAGATTTGTTTAAGTTGCGGATTAAGCTTTTCAAATCTATGGCTTCATCCCTCAGGAGCTTCCTGTGCTGGAGGAGATCATTAAAATAAAATTCAGACAAGCAGGTGACCTACAGGCAGAGGTGATTTCAGCAGGGGGATGAAAGCTGTGAAGGGTCCGTTATGATTCAGCAGACGTGGACAGCCTGCCTCTGAAACACACACACACACACACACACACCAAAGGTCAAAGGAAAGGTGCGGTAAAAGAATAGCAACACCAAAGAACGTACAAAAAACAGCATGTCTCATATAAATTACCTTGCAGGATAATCGGGACACAGACTCATGTTTTTATTATTTTTTTAAAAAGCTGATATCACCACCACGCCTCACTTTAAGTCATATCCTGTCAGTTAGCTTGAAACACTCTGAGGTGATGATCTCTTGTTTTAACAGGAAACCCCGCCATAGTTCAATAAAGTACCGCGGGTCTTTCTCAGAGCGTATTTTTGCTGGTTAGTTTTACCGAACATGGAAATGGCTCCAGTAAAGTTTCCTCGCCAGCTGCCGCTCCGGTCCAGCTCCATGGCGCGCTCCATCAGGTTACCATAACAACGCCGGCCATCACTGATCTGATCCACTTCACAAACACATCTGAGAGAAGGGGGCAGGAAGAGAGCGCCACTTTAG
>NW_005187647.1:191727-209139 GCF_000239375.1 Pundamilia nyererei | reverse complement strand
CTAAGACCACGACGTGTTGTAGTTGTGTGTCTTATTTTGATAGAAATATTTACGCTTACCATAGCGACCAGAGAGCATTAAAGGGCAGAGAGGAGGATGTTACTCTCAATGTTATTGGCACATTTCAGGAGGACACTGCTAATTAAGTTACACAAATACATAGTGAATTTCCGTTTATTATTATATTTACCAAATAGCAAAGTTTTTGTCTTGGTCGTATGATTTTCTTTTGTTATATTTATCCTTGACACCCTAAAGCCTGGTCCGTGAAAATATTGTCTGACATTAAACCGGTCTGTGGTGCAAAAAAAGGTTGGGGACCGAAATCCAAAATTCTGCCACACCACTTTAGGATCCTGACAGTAACAGACCAGCTTGTATCGACTGTGGTGTCATTACATCTGGCACGATCTACAAATCTCCCAGATGTATTACATAAATATTTAGACTGTGTTATTTTTTTTCTGCCTAAAATTGTGTTACAGGACTTATGCGTTGGGATAACTTTGTTATTCTACTTTCATCATGGAGTGAAATGGATCTTTTTCTGGTTGGTGTTCTGGTTTTAGTCACAACAAAGTCAAAAGGAGCCGATTCTTCTGGTTGTGGTCACATTTTAGACTGGGCTCTACATTTTTGGTCCTCCTCCCAGTTGTAGATAATGGTAGAGAAAGGTTTGTGTGTCTGACCTGGGTTCGCCATTCAGTTCAGTCTGACAGCGAGCTGTGGGGTCACAGGTGTCCACCGAACAGGCGGAGACAAGCTGACAGCCAGACTCAGGGCTGCCACCTATAGGCGACATGCCGGACATACATGCACAACTGGACTGAGAGCCAGAGAGAGAAAGAGATGGAGAGAGAGAGAGGAGTTAAACAAAATGTCAGGATTTTGTTGCAAACAGCTTTTTCCTGACTCTTGGCAGGTCTCCTCACCTTGTTGGCTCCTTTGAAGACACAAACTGTGGAGTTCAAGGGACAGCCCCCGTTGTTATCTAAGCAAGGGTTCTGAGGTATACAGATTTTGCCATCGCCCAGGTAGCCGGGCTTACATGCGCAGCTGACCTTTAACCCCCGAGAGGAGCACTGGGCATTAACGTCACAATCCCTCTGTGAACAAACACCTGAGCAGAAAACGAATAAATAACCTTCAGATTAAATTCATAATGTTATCTGGGTCACTCCATTTAAACAATCAGTGCACTCCCCCCACCTGACCCCTCAGAATGAGCTGGGGCTTTTGTGCAATACCTTCAGTATATGTAATTATTCCATGAGAAATTACATTTCGTAAGAGTGAATGTGTGAGTCAACATTTTGTGCTTTTTAAGTCTTAAGTCTATTCTTTTAGCATTTTTGAGTCCTATTAACATCTTAAACATGGGCGATAGCCACGTGTTGACAGTCAATTTTGCACACACTTAAAGTCGCACACACTTCAATTTTCAGAAGTTTTAATTTCTGTAAATGACTTTGAATATCAATGTCATGTGAAATATCATAGTTTCAACAGTAAGACTGCGGCAGTAGCAGAAACGAGCACTGGCACCCCAGATGTTTGATCTGATTTTTGGTTAAAACAGCAGAAAGTCCATTTTGGGTTAAGTTTACAAGATCCTATCATGTGAGATGGGTGGTCGGTCAAAACAAATTAAAACACATGAAATTCTAACTTTTTTGTACCTACATGCTGATACATGGCTCATCTTCAAGCCCTACTTTGAGGATTTGTAAAATCCTCAAATGCTCCTCATTGTCTACAACTAGGAACAGGGCCATGAAAATTTTAACAGCTCCATTTAAAACACTGAAGTTATTGTATTTAATAATTTGCTGATTTTGAGGGGAACAGGAGAGATTTTTAGTCCATTTTTATTTTAGTTTAATTGAACAACTCATGTTATCAGCAATGTACTGTATATGTACATTGCAATGTAAGATTAAAATAGGCTGTGTGACATCACCAGTTTGCAAAGCCCAGTGTGTTTTTTTCTCTTTTTGTATAAAAAGGTTGGACGTAGCAAAGACAATATACCAATTAAAACTCTTGTATGCAAATTAATATTTTTTTCTTTTCTTTTAATTTGCCAGAAGGTTTATTGAAGACTCCAGTTGAAATGAGAATTTTCTGGCAATAATTTCATGGTTAAGGCTTTAAACAGTTAACATGTTCACTTGGCCATACACACGCTCACTTCTGGTAACAACAGCAGCATAAACTCAAAATTTTCACAAAATAAATTATTATAATTTTTTACTTGCGCATTTGTTCTGTGGCGTCTTCCTGTATCCAGGCAAACATTCACATACGGCGGCGTCTCCCTCTCCTTTACAGTATGAATACGGGCTGCAATTGTTGCACCTCCGATTCTCTGTCAACAACACAAACACGGCAGCAGCTCACTGCAGGCAGCAGTTTAACACAAAACAAACAGGTAGTGCAGGGAAACATCATTACCTGAGTATCAAACCACATTTGAGAAGACCTTTTCAGTCTACTTGTATTTTTAATTGCAGAAAATATATCCGTTATTGTGTTTCTAAAATCTTTCTTATTCTTTGATCAAAATAAAGTTGGGTTAGTTAATGCAGTTTATTACTTTGAGCTCACAACACAGCAACAATCTCTTTGTTTTATCTCTTAGCAGTAAATATTAAATACCAGTCTGGGTTGAGGCAGATCTTTTTCAGTTACAGAAGTTATTTTCAATCTGCTAATGAAACTTTTTTTTCTTAGATTTATACGGTACAAATTATTTATTAATGCAATTTACACTTCTCTCTTACACGATGCCAGTCTTGCTTTTACTGTTTTTAACAAATACCACTTTAATGTTTAGTTTGCTTTCTTTTTTATCAATTTTGTTTAGATATAAATTCCTACACCATTTCATAAAGCCCTTACCAGGCATCAGTGGCACTTTTAGGCTACGTCCACACGTACACGGGTATTTTTGAAAACGGAGATTTTCCGTTTTCGTTTTAAAAAATAATCCCGTCCACCCATAAAGGCAGAAATGAAGGAAAACGCTGCTATGAACATGCCAAAGCAACAGGTGGCGATATATTCCTAACCGTGTAGAAATGTTGGCCAATCAGAAGTCGGTGGGAAAAAGTAAACAAAGCTGGGGCATAGAAGCAGAAACGAGTCATATGTGTGGAGGGACAGTAACTGTGTGTGTATATGTAAGCATTTAAATACTGCAGAGAGTAGAATTAACAGTAACAGTATTGTAGAAATTCATTTCACCGAAACAATAACGTGGCGCACACTGTGACGTCAAAAAAGGCGCACATCTTTGACGCTGCGTTTTCTCCGTTTTTCTCGTCCACACGTGAATGCAAAAACTGAGTTTTAGAAAATATCCACCCTGGCCGGAGTTTTTGAAAATATCCGTTTTCAGTGACCAAAAACGCTGTTTACGTGTGGACGAAAGGTGCAAATGCATAGAAAAATCTGCGTTTTCAAAAATACCTGGGTACGTGTGGACATAGCCTTATTTTATCTGTGTTATGTGTTGTGTATTGTTGTCTGTGCTTTTGTTGCTCTTTATTGTGCTGCTGTAACAAAAAATTACCCTTGTGGGATAAATATCTATCTATAAACAGACAGCTACAGCATGCTCCGCAGCTTGTCTAATTCTATGGAGATGATGAAACTAAAATAAATGAACTGTATCATCTAATGAAACCCAGTAATATACATTAATAATGAGTGATGTTTCTGCTAATTTAATACAGTATATTTCTTTGTGGTATGATCTTACCTTGGTCACAGTTCTTCCCAGTGTATGGTGGCTGACACAAACACTCTCCATCACCTTCAGGACCTTTATTACACACTCCATGTTTACAGTCACACACTGCACACAGAGAGGCAGTTTTTAAGCAGATTTCAGATGTTCTTACAGCTTCATAGTAGTCTTTGAAGGTTTGACTTTCTGCTTTATTTCCTTTTAATGTGAAGAAACATTTCACTGAGCTGACCTGTTTATCTAATAAAATTAAAAACTCATTATGAGCACTTTCATGTTGGATGCACATTCCTTCCACCAGCTGTGTCTCTATGCACAAGAAACATGCTTGAGACAGCATGATTGGATGACAATGTATGTCCCCCTCAGCTGGGCTTCGATGTCAGTTAGCTATGTGTTTCTTTTGGTTGAGGCACAATGTTAGCTTCCAGGTGAAGAAAAATGATGATTTTATGCTCTCTAGGGCCTGTTAGATACAACATGACAATGACACCGCTTTCCTCTGAAGCAGGTGTTGTGACCAGCATTGAGTGCTGACTGAGATTAGTGTTGTTTTTGAGCTACTAGGGAGTAGTTAGTTCTACTGACAGCAGAAGTGTTTTTCTTTGACTTTGTTAACCATCTCCTTTTCTCTTTTCAGTATGTTTTTTTTGGCCTTTTCTTTTTCCAGTTATAAAATTGTTACTCGTACTTGATGTAACAAGTACACATAAAGACATGAGTATTTGCAAAAAGTGTAGTGCATGCAGACAACAGCAGATGCAATGCTAATTTTAGTTAGCCTAGCAGTCAGTGCAGCACATGCCGCTTTGCATGTGAAAGGACCTCCTACTTTCAAGTCTTGTTGAACTCAAGATGGCTGTCATTTTCTAACGGATGCTCCTCACTGAAGTAATAAAGGAGGATAAACGCAAGAGATACTTTTGACATACACTGTGACTGGTAAGCTGCTGCCATGAGGATGCTGCATCCCTTTGTTTTAGTGTCAGAGTGACCCCTTCTCTTTCACATCTACATCAAAACATATAAATGTTCAGCTTGAGGCTTTAGAACAGGATATGAACCAATGGGTGATGAAGTATACAGAGTCCACAGTTGGTGGATGCAGATGAAAAGTTGCTGATAAGTTTTTCTAAATGTTTTTATGCATTTTGACCAACACAAGGTGAGTGCAACTTAATTCCATTATATTGAAGAAAAAACAACAATCTCATTGATTGTGGCTCAAGAGTTCTTCTTGTAATCGAAAGCTGGTTGCCAGTCGAGCCCCGGCTCGGACAATCTCGGTCGTTGTGTCCTTGGGCAAGACAAGGCAGCTGTGGCTACAATGTAGCTTGCCATCACCAGTGTGTGAATGTGTGTGAATGGGTGGATGACTGAATGTAGTGTAAAGCGCTTTGGGGTCCATAGTGACTAAGTAAAGCGCTATACAAATACAGGCCATTTACCATGATACCAGACAGGTCACACTGAGACGATCTAGGCAGATAAAACGTACAACAGTACAGGGGAAAATTATGTAAATATGATTTGGGGCAAACTGTGCCTCAGAAAGTAAAGAGGGTACCAACCTTTATCACACTTTTCTCCATAAGCATTTGGATTCTTACACTCCTGACAGGCAAAGCCAGTGAAACCATCCTGAGAAGGAAGAAGGTTTTTTTTTTTTTTATTTCGAAATATTACCAAGAAAAAACAAGAACAACCAATTACTTGAAATCTCTGGACTTCCCCAGCATTTCTTCCTCAATGTAACACAAAAAATGGGATATTTGTAAGAATAAACCTAAACACAGTCAAATTTCCTTTTGCTGACCAAACAATAACCATCCAAAGCCACTGTCTCTGAATCAGAAGTGTAAATGGACATTAAGATGAAACCATTGTCATGGAGCTAAAAGGTTCCTTCATGTTACTGTTTGCATTTCCACTATGATAACCAACTGCAAAGATGGTTCAAATTAGTTATACAGACAGTTACATGTGGGAATCTATTTAAGAGAACGAGTTTACTTTAAGCTTTCAGTGCGTCTGAGCTGCAGGTGTTTGCGACAAATGGTGCAAACAAAACAGCACAGCCTGCTCTATAGCTGAAAATGCTTTACAAAGGTGCGAAGATCTTTATTAGAAAGCAACTGTACAATAATCAGAAGGCAACACTTCTCTGATTAACCAGACATGTTGTTTTCTCTCCCTCTCTTCATATGTATCTCTCTGTCTCTCTTTCTCTGATATGAAATTTCTCTGGACTTAACCGGCCGAATACACTGCAGCTTTGATGTATTTCAGACTTTCATTTTTCTTCATGTCTTTTGAATTTGTTCTTCTGCTCTTCATCTTGCTTCTGCTAGGATGTTGAGTTTTAAAACTGAAGTCTACATGCTTGTCTTCTCCGAGTTTAAACAATCTGAGGAGTAGATTCATAAAAAGTAAAAAGCAAGAACTTCATACCAAAATGAATGCAAAAAAGTAATCATTGGCATGATGCCATGCTTCTAGCGCAGCCTCTTCTCTCTCTCCCTCTTCGTCTTGTCTCCTTTTCCAGGAACCTCTCTATGTGATGTCTTTCCTGCGGCTCAGCTGCATTCTCCCTGTGACTTTGATTTAAATTCGGATTGTCTACCTGCCTGCCTTACCGTTTAAATTCACAGAATTCACAGAACTCTCCTCTCCCCCTTTGAAAGTAGTCCTGAAATTATTTTGCTGCAAAATTGTTCCTGTGATTCGATGCAATTTTGGCTTCCAGTGATACATATTACCTTGACTTCAGTCAGTCAAGGTAATCAGTATCAGTTGTAACTGAAATTAAATTTAAATTCCAACTGGATTAATCACCCAGTCACAGTGCATGTGAACCAGCCAACATGCAATGCTCAGATGTAACTTGATTGCTACATTTTTTATAAAGTTATGCATGCAAAAACAACAGTAGCCTGATGTTTCACTACAGTGGAAACAAGTGTTTATCTCACTGACAATGGTTCTTTGGTCTGAAATAGTTTTTGGTACTTTGGGGATGGAAACACAGATAATGAGTACTTTTTTCATCCTTGAAACCAGGAAAGAAAAGAAAAGAAAGAAGAAACCAGGACAGGTTTTCACATAAAAGTTAATAATGAATAGCATCTCTATAAATACATAAAAAAGAGAGAAGGGATACCAACATTACAGATGCAGGTTCCATTGCCCAGGTCTCCATCCTGACAGACCCCATTATTGTTGCAGGTCTTCCCAGACCAGCTGGGGCAGGCTGCAGACACACAACAAGTGAGAATGTGTGATTAGAAAAAATCAGAGCTGTTTATTCAATTTGTGCATTGAACATTTATCCAGTTTGAATTCATATAAACATTTGGTAAACTGTGTAAGATAACCTGATGATGTCTATCTTAGAGGTAATCTGTGACTAAGCTGTGCACTATGCGCAGTGTGGGTTTCAGGCATGCCAGACTGCGAGAAAAGTAATGTGTTGAATCACAAATTACACAGAGATAAAAAAAAACATAACACAGCCATTCATCACCAGCTAATGTCCTGCTTTCATGAGTTGAACATGTATCTGAATATTTAAAAGTTTCCAGCAGAACTGTATTACTAAGTAGCTCTGTGAAAGATGGGAAATGTCAGAAGACACACTGTTATCCTCAGCAAAGAGGGAATTAAGGCGGTGCAAGAAGTGGATGAGTTGTACTTACTTGTGTGAACTTACACACCAAGTGTTACTACAATCAAACTTATTATTCAATTAGGAATGCCAACAGGACATAACCACATTTAAACAAGCAAGCAGGTGACGTGATGGAAATGCTTCATCTCTGTTGATCATCTGATCACCAGTTGAAGTAGGCTTAGAAAAACCTGATAGTTAATAGAGCAGAAGAGAAATGCCTTTTTTATTTCTGCTGGATGTTTTAATTATGTCTATAAAAAATAATAAATGTATGAATTTTCATCTTCTACCCTTCCACTGAGTAATCCTAAATCCACTTGTTTCCAGGTCCAAATTTATGTTTATTTATTAGGCTATTTATTTTTGTATTTTTTGAAGTTTTTTACCTTTCTGCACTTTGATTATTTGCAATAAACAAGCAAACAGGTGATGTGTTTATGTAAGTTAGTTAAGTTATGTAAGTGATATGATGATATGGCTGCTGTGACAGCATCATTTCCCAACTCTTGGGGTGAATAAAGCATATGTTATCTTTTTATTAATGGATTCATTCTCTGTCTAAAACATGATGTCTTAGCTCCTCCCCATTTACAAAAATCCTTCTTAGGATTGGGTTTTCCTTATAAACACAGCAGGTGAGTGGGTGGGACTGATATGTTCATGAGATGACCATAAGGTATCTGAAGCCTGAGTGTTTAACTCACAGTGATTACTTGTACATATGCAGATGACCTCCAGCAAATCAACTGACCCAAAGAGAAGCAACAGAGACATGTTCCTTCAGAGACACAGTCCACTCTCTGGTTGAAACTTTCTGGGGGTTGTTTGTTTGTTGTTGGGTTTTGTTTTTTTGTTTTTTACTGGAGCAGGATAATGAGCACAAAACCACCTCAAAGCTTTCCCAGGACAAAGAAATCCAAGGACTGCTGACAGCCGTGGCCTTCACCCCACAGTCGCCTGACCTCAAACCCAATGAACATTCAAGGGGGCACTTAAAGACTGTGAAAGCCAAACACGGCTGACATTACAAGAAGCTCTTTGGAGCACTCTCAGGTTATGGTGGGATAACATCAGTTATCCGTCCATGGTGTTAACAAAATTGGGTGCATGTGCAGCCCTAGTCCTTCCATAAAGTGCACCTACAGGCTCAGGAGCACATTTGCATGACTCACAGCTATTGGTCTTAATTCACAAGCTGTTTTAGCTCCTCCTCCATTAAACTTAATTCTTCGTAAACAGATGTTTTTACTGACAGGTGGGTGGAGCTTCTGTGCTCACAAACAGAACTGTGCATACCCAGTGTTGCCAACTATATTTAGCGAGTTTTCAGACCCTCTTAGCGACTTTTTTTTCTAAAAAGCGACTAGCGAGAAATCTGGCAACTTTTTCTGGTGTTATTGGAGACTTATTTATGACGACACATTTGCCGGTCACTTTTGCCGGTGTTGTGCCAAAAAGTGATTGTCTGCCAAAAACTGATTTCCGGTATTTGCCAAAAACTGATTGCTCGTATTTAAACTGCTATAAGTAACTTGTTGGGCTATAATATGTGAAACATATGTCAAATGCATCCCTCATGGATGACATAAAGTCATCTTGAGCCACAAACAACATTCGTGTAACAAGGTAGAAGCCGCAATCAGTTTTTGGCAGTGACTTTTATATAACCTTTATTTATGCAGTTAAAAAATCTCATTAACATTAAAAATGTCTTTTGTAAGAGTAAGTTGGCCAAGAGGACAGCAGACATGGCAGCAAATATTACAATAGTTCTGTAAAAATATTTTAAGTGGGGATAAAGGACCGGATTGGTTATAATGTAAGTACAATAGCAGAGAGTTGTAAAGATACTTGAAAAACAGATATTGTTTTAATTCTCTATATAACCCCTTTGTAAACCCTATTCACCGAAGTCTATTTACGAACATACGTAAAGATATTACACATAAAAAATACACAGAAACATTGGAAATCACTTTTTGGCAGACAATCACTTTTTGGCACAACACCGGTAAAGGAGCAGGGTTGGAATTGTGACATTAAAAAAACCCAATAATTGCTAAAAGAAATTTAATTTGTAGTTCCAAATAAACTCTA
The DNA here is from genome assembly GCF_000239375.1 of Pundamilia nyererei. Classification (NCBI taxonomy): domain Eukaryota; kingdom Metazoa; phylum Chordata; class Actinopteri; order Cichliformes; family Cichlidae; genus Pundamilia; species Pundamilia nyererei. Next base: position 199,621 of record NW_005187647.1, on the reverse strand, counting down.
AATGCATTTAGGACGTTTTTTCCTCACTTTATGTCTCTTCCACGATGTTGTTTCTCTCTTCAACAACGTAGGTTACAATTACATTATGCAAATTAGGAGATGACGTCATTTAGCGACTTCTAGCGACTTTTAGGACAACCAATATCACTTTTCAATACTGAGGAGTTGGCAACACTGTGCATACCTGGCTTGACTATATTAGTTATAGCTGCTCTTCCTGACATCACACAGAGCCAACGATCAAATAAAGATTTCCGGGAATGGAGTGTTAAGAGCAGTCTAAATTAATGAGGAGGTAGATAACGAGGAAAACTATAAGTTTATCCTTTAAACCAAAATATAAGCATACGAAACAGTGTCAACAGAGTCATGCTGATTTTTTGGGAGCCAAATATAACAATCGAAATAATCTGTGGCATTGTCTTCTATGATGATTAAGATTTTTGTCAAGTATAAATATATATGACGTTTACTTACTAGACAATGAAATGCGATACATACGTTGTCATTAATGGTGCACTGGTAACAGCTTCACAGTAAAATATGGGCAGTAAACGGCAAACCCACATTAATTAGCTGGACTAACGCTAGCTTTGCTCAGAAGATCTCAAAACTAGCTAAAAGTGCCTTTATGTTGATGACCGTTAAACATTGTTCTAAACAACAGACGTTATCACTTAGTTCTTCTCGTACAAACACAGTACAGCATACATACAACTCAATTTTCCAGAAAAACACATTCACGACTTTATCTTTTTCTACCTGTAACAGATAAATTACACACTGGGACCATAGCGTTATGTGATTGGTGGAGAGTAACAATCAGTCAAACGACCAATCAGTCAGCTGCTCAGTCTTTGTTGGACTCTATAAACCAGAACGCAGATTAGAAAATGAATCAGTATTTTGAAATCATTTATGTTTAAATGCATCATTTAAAGCTGGTTATTAAAGTTATTTCTACCTGTTCTTCACCAGTATCAGAGTTCAGTTCACAGGATAACCTTTAATGTTTAGATGTTTCCTTTTTAGACTTGTGCAAAGTTATGAATTCATAAGAGTAATAATTTTCTGCATTACTCTCTTTATTGTTATTATTATTACTTTTATTGAATCAGGAAGTCCCACAAAGATCAAATCTATTTTACAAGGAAACCTCGCCAAGGCAGCAGCCGTACAAACTCAAAACATCTTCTTTCTTATTTGCAGCAAATTTTTTGCTTTCTGGTCTTTTAGTTTTTATATTATTTGTAGATCTTGATCACCTACACATCTGATAATGTCTCTGACTGAGGTAGGTGGTGCTCATTTGATCCATTTTGTGGAGAAGTTGTACGATCCATTAAACACTGCTGCAGACTAAAGCAGGAAGTCTGGGTTTAAATGTGATCAAAATTATGGCACAAATGATAGTTCATCATATGTACTTTATGTGTGTGTGTGTGTGTGTGTGTGTGTGTGTGTGTGTGTGTGTGTGTGTGTGTGTGTGTGTGTGTGTGTGTGTGTGTGTCTTACAGAGACACAGCGGTCCCCAGTGCTGTTGGCAGCACTTTGGCTGCATGACGTTCTTCACACAGATGTGCTGACATCCCTCCAGCTGCAGCTCCCTGCTGCCGATGTTCACCACATAACTGCAGCACAGCGAGACTCGAGGTAAACAAACTGCCTTAATCATACCACTGCTGCCAGCGCTACTAATTACTACTGCAAATCTCACAGTTAGCATTCATGAGTTATCCTTGAATCTAAGCTTTGCATGATTAATAAAGGTGGAATTATGTTGCTGTCATTATTTATTTAACAGGGAAGGTGCATGTTAAGGTACACTGGCATAAAAATGATGTAAACATGTCAGATTTTGGCAGAAATGTTCATTTACAACAGTGATCCTAGAGGAGGGTCACATGAAACAATATACAATATGCAAAAGACATACAGGTGTACAACATAACACACATAAAGGCATTGCTATAGGTAAGCTGTTCCAGTCTTCACTTCATGTTAACTGTGGGTATGAAGCTTGACCTGTACCTGCAGTTGGTGATGCCAATGCTGCTGAAGCCGCGGGGGCAGCTCGCAGTGATGGCAGCAGCACAGGAAGTGCAGTCTGTTTGTACCTCCAACCTTTGCAGGATATCACATCGACCAGGAGGAGGAGTCTGAGGAAGGAGAGGAGCTGTTTACAGTCTTATACCACTCTCTGTCCACATTTCACAACATCACTGTTAATATGGACAGACCCCTGCAGATTGCATTCTAATACATCTCTGTTTTTAATGAGCAACAATTTGTGATAAGACATCTTCTGATATTCCCACAACTGATATTTATAACTAACAATCACTACTACAGGTAGCATAAAGATAATAACAGGTGTGCCACAGCTGTTGGTAAGATCGATGGTAAGAGTAGTTGTATCATTACAGTAGTAATAATACAACAGTAGTAATTACAGAACCCGTTTTTACACAAAAAGCAGCAAAAAAAAGAAGTGCAAACCAAACTGCATTCTTTAAATGCATTTTAAGACTTGATGTGTGTTTGATTAAATTATAGAGTGCTGGTATCATTTAATCTTGTTTTTACTGAAATAACTGACGATGACGACTGCAAAGAAAAAGAATAAGGAATAAATACCAGCAAATTACAATAACCTCAAACCCTTACATACATATATAAGAGTTTTCACATTAACAGCAGTTCTTTTAGAAAACGATGTTTTAAAGTTGCAGAAGGTTGCCAGTTTTTTTAAACTTATTTAGACAAAGGCTCTCAAACTCTACAGCTGGGATTATTCTCTATACTGATACATCCATCTCTGCTTATCCATGTCAGGGTCGCGGGGGGGCTGGAACCTAACCCAGCTACCGTCACCAATCTGACACAGGGCTAACACAGAGGGACCAACAACGCAATGAACGCACAAGCATCTCAGTATTTTGGATGCCTTAGTAGACTGTAGCAACCAGGAATTGAATCACCAACCTTCTGCAGCACATTCATGATAAAAGCGGAGACCGTGTAGTGGTGAATGGATGTTTTAACTTATCTAAGTGAAGTAAAAACTTGAAAGTACATTCTGCCTCCGATTACTGAAACTGTGTATGACTCCAACTCATAATTGCTGTTTGGTTAAGTTCTGGAGCACTTCATCATTTTCACACAACAAATTCAGTCTGCTGTTTGATGGCCTGCACTGTGAACGTTATTAAAACAGCCCTGGTGATGATACAGCAACGTCAGCAGAGTTTTCTTACTTACAGACAGTGGACTAAATGTTATGGAGTCTGCAGGATGTGGCTCTTTAACACAGAGACATTTTTTTGGGTGTTTAACCCATAGGAGGAACCAAAAGTCAGACCAATGCATCCTTTGTTGCTTCAATACCGGCCAGATATTGCTCAATGGATCCGTTCTATAAACAAACAACTGAGAGACTGTTTGGGAATGGATCTTAAAAATGTAAAAGTGTAAGTGTAAATGAAATATTTCAACAACTGCACACAGTGCCACAGTATTATTTACAATCTCATAATGAACTGTAGTAACTGTAAAAATCCCTCTGATGTTTTATCCAGCAACATTATTGGCATGAATGCAAAACTAGTGACTCAGTTTAAATTACACTTGCCCAACATATTTATTTTAAAGGTTTAGAGGTTTTAGAGGTTTAGTAATAAATTTGATAATGTTGGCTGGGCAACATGAGATAGGGGTAGTTATATAGAATTCAGTGATCATTTACATTATCACTTTTCAGGTGGTCTGGTGGTGGTGGTGGCAAGAAGCAGTGGCAATAGAAGCATGAAGTTCCACTAACATCAAACGTATTTTTCACGGTGGCAGTGATACATTTTGCACAAAACATAGATGTCCAGAACAAGAGAAATACGTCTCCTTCAGCATGTTCCTCAGGTCTTTCTGCAGAGACACTCTGCAGTGTGTAGTAAGAAAACACAGTTTTCCTCGTATCTGCTTTTTGTTCTTTGTTTACATTTAGTTTGGTGATGGAAGACTTTGACCAATCACAGGCTTTTCAGACCAGACCAGAAGTAAAAAATGGCGTTGCAAGGGATGAAGCAGCTGCCTACACTTAACAGAATGGGGTTTAAGTCCTGTATGAGGCCAGAAAAGAGCCTGGCTTCTGAAGCAGGTGCAGATGCTTGTCTGCTGTTAAGGGCTTAAAACAGAGTGATGAGAGCTGGAGGGCAGTTTTCCGTGTTCAAATTGCAGTTTTTATTTGTTTGTTTGTCTGTAGATTTATGCCTCATGCAGCTTTAAACTCAGGATATCTTGTCTGAGTTCATGAACTACTTGAAAATACAATGCCTTTAATATTTGGAATATCTAATTATAATGAACTTTCCAACTTTCCAAAGCGCTATTACTTCTTAGTAAGCTGGTTTAGGGCCTAAATATATCACAGGAATACCTTTTTTAACAGCTTTGTTTGTGTTGGACAGCCGTTTCTATGTACAGACAGATATACCAAACTGTTTTTACTGTGATTAATTATTGTTTGCAATCACTTTTACGCAATAAAGAATCAACCCGACTCGCTGCTCCAGATCTTTCAGCAAAAACATTACAAAGTAGAGATTATTAAAGGAAAATTACCACAAAATCAAAGGCTGTGATATTAAGAAAACATGTGCTTATAAAAATCTGAGAAAAGTTGTAGGAGAGCACAACCTGACAAATGGCCTCACTTTGTAACTTCAAGGTTAAATATTTTGAGTTTCTGAAATTGTTTAGCCCTGTTAAGCTAATGCAACTCTGTTTTAAAAAAAACTCTGGGTCTCATTTGCAGCTTTACTCATTTGTATCATGCAGAGATGTCTATGATGTGGAAGTTCCAGGTTTGCAGTAGCAAATGACTGACTTTACTGTATACACAGTGCCATGCGTAGTTTGTCACACTGAGCTGTTTAATGTTTGTCGTTTATGTTTACAGCTAAGCTGTTTGGGTTGTTTTTTTAATTCACCTTCACATCACAACAACAAAGCTTTAACACCTCTGACAGTCGCAGGTTAAGTTCATCAGTGGTGATACTGAATTAGAGAAAGTATAGTTACTCATGCCTGCATAAAGTAATAGAAATACACTAATATACTGCTTTATTGTCATTAAAAAACAATTACGCATTGAATGCTAACTGATACTAAATTTCAAAACAGTTGTATTGAGTTTTATTTGTGATCAAATAGTGCAGTAAGCATGTAATCATAGTATTTACATCATGGAAACATTTCACTGTTAAGCTCATCTACTTAAAGAAAAGCATGTTACAGTGATCCATAATGTTCATTTTTCTGTGTTCTGCAATTTTCAGATTCAAAATTATTCATTGTTTCCATCATAAATTTTGCTCAAGCTTCTTCAGACTTATTCAATCCAACCTAATTTTATTCACAGAGCACTCTTTAAAAACAAGAGTGCTGTACAAAGCGCCAAAACACGCCACAACAAATCAATAAAAAAATAAACAAGAAGGTAAGGACACACCACTCTCATTCTAAATTCAAAGCCAGGGAATAAAAATCAGTTTTAAAATGTGATTTTAAAACAGGCAATGAGGGGCCATCCTAACATGGGGAGGGAGATCACCCCACAGTTTGGGGGCGAATAGCTAAAAAAAGTCGATCTCCACTGGTTTTCAGCTGACCTCAGTGGCCTTGAGAGAGTGTATGGAGTCAGAAGCTCAGATATGTGCAGTGGTGCTGATTCATTAAAGGTTTTTAAAATAAATTTAAAAAACATCTTAAAAAGGGGTAATGGAGGGAGGTGTTAACCATACAGTTACATTTTTGACATTTGCATCCATGATTCAAAGACAGTAGGTGGTACATGACCTCAGCGTGGTGGTGTAGTTGGAGGTGTGTTACCTGTTGTTTCACTGAAGGTAGCAAGCAGAGCAGTGGCAGCAGCAGCAGCAGCAGCAGCATGGCTCAAAGTCTCACATCCAGATACAAAAACAAACCTACTAATCCTCCTCAGTAAGCAAAACAAAAATCAGTTAAAAATAATATAAGAATATGTCCAGAGAGTTGTAACTAAACTCGTTTCCTCGCTCCCGTGTCAGCGCTGAACTTCAAATAAAACCTGAACTACTAACTACAGGAAAAAATACAGATAGCAACATCCTCTGTGCAGGAAAAACAAAACGATTAGAACACAATAGCCAAGTATTCCTCAGATAATGATTGGGAAAGCTGAAGTAACCTGCTGCTTAAAGACGTGGAAACGCTGGAAAAATGTAAGCACTTAGTGAAAAAAAAATCCAAAAAAATACACAGGGTTGATCCAACCAGCAATTAACAGCAGGCTCACTTGGGACGCTGTTATGTGGGAAATGACCAACAAACAACAGCAAACGAATGAACTCTGAGCTCAGCGTGCAGCGAGGCAGAGAGGCTGCAGCAACTACTTGTGTCACGTCTTTCCTCCCTAATCTAGGAAGAGAAAGAAAGAGGAAAAAGCACACAAAGTGGTAGAATAGGAACCTCCCAGTAGGAAGGTCATCACCTCCTACCACTCCCCCAGTAACAGCAGAGACACTTGTTTTATTCACAAAAGAATGAGCAATATAGTCGCACACAAACACACCCATGGAAATCAACTGTGATGACTTCAGACCACAGATTCACAAACAGCCATGAGATAAACATCAAAACAGAACTTTACTTTAGTTAAAGATATCAAAAAGCTGGACAGTATGCAGTGAAGTTTTCCATTTTTCCATTTTCTGTCTGCACAGACATACCCAGACATCCCTCTCCCTGGTCACCCCCTCTCCCCAGGAAGAGCTGGAGGAAGTGAATTGCCACTGTGTGCCCTAGATCCTCTGGGGGTATGTTTTTACGGAGGATTTGCCTTTCCCAAGGCAAAATGGCTCTTAGTGACGAGCCAGACCATGTGGAAAAGATATATATAAATCTTAGAAAGTTTGTATCTGTCTTGTGTGAAACTTGTATGAAAAGCATACAAGAGTGAAAACAGATATAAGATCCCTTGAAAAATTATATAATGAAACTTGTATGTTTTGGATACTTACTAAAACAATATATGAAAGTAATGAGAAAGTGGCCACTTTCATATAAGCCTTACATGATTCACTATATGAAGTAGGCCACATCTTATGCAAGTCTTTTGTAAGTTTTTACTATTTCTTTTCCATATGGGAGACCAAATGTGATTCATAAGACCCTAATGGCAGAGATAACTTTGCACTGACAGGGGTCCCACCTAGGAGCCAGGTCTGTGGACCCTCCACCCACAGGAGGGGTTGTAGGTTGCAGTGAGGCCTTGGTGGTCTGATCTCCGGTTACTGAAACTGAAATAGTGAAATCCTAATATACTCTTATCCAAGGTTATTATTATCATTAACTAAAACGAAACTACAAACTAAAAGTAGGTGTTAAAAATAACTTGTTTATAAACATACAAAGTACTCTATAAAGTAACTGAAATGATACTATCAGCTTAGACAAAGACCTAAGGAAATAATAAAAATAAGCAGGAAATGTATTCAGTTTCAGTCAGTGAGGTCAGATTTGTCAACACGGCAATGCTTATAAAACTTTGGCTCATTTGTTCACTTGGATATATAACAGGAAGTGTAGTAACGTCTGCTCAAAACTTCTTTAATCTTGTCCCTAAAAATACCACAAACACACCTGTTAAAAACACAAAAACTAAAACTTTCAATGAACCTTAAAAAAAAAAAAAATCAATAGAACCTAAAAAACATTTTTAAAAAAACCACAAATTAAAAAAATCTAATTCACGCTGTAAAATAACTAAAACTAAACTGAAATTAAGATTCAAATCATTAACAATGAAATAAAAACAATATTAATGGCAATATGTATAAAACTATATGTAATGAACCGC